>NW_007734526.1:10456-33195 GCF_000696425.1 Galeopterus variegatus | reverse complement strand
TTTGTTCATCTTTTTTTACTTTAATACACTCTTGTATCATTTAAATATATATATATATATATATATACACACATATATGTATATATATATAATAGGCTTATATATATTATGTGTATATTATGGACAATGTATGGCTCTTGCTCTATCTTACAGTCTATTTCTTTTTAAAAGAAAAATTTGTTTTACTTATCTTTATCATTGTATCAGAAAGCTTTTATTTCTTCAACTTTGTATATATATGCACTATTTGTGAATAGTAGTATGTAGGCATAGGTTTTGTCTGACATTTTCTCATCTTTTGTAACTTCTACCCCTCTATAACTTAGAAGTATTGTAGCCTGGTATTAGAAGTGGTTACTGCTGTGGATTGATTGAATTGTGTTCCCGAAGTTCATATATTAGAAGCTTAACTTCCATTGAGGGTGGGAAATCCTATCACAGTAATTGCAAGGTGGAGCCTCAAAGAGGTGATTAGATTGTACGACCATGCTGTAGTGGATGGATTAATAATGGTGATCAGGGTTGTGGTTCTGAGAGTTTTAAAAGAAGAGCACATGAGAGGTTAGTTTCTCTCTGCTCTGCCATCTGAGACCCCTAGGTCAATATTGCCACCACCAAGACACTCACCAGATGTGCTCCCTGGACTTTGGACTTTCCAGCCTCTGAAACTAAGCAATACATTTTGTTTTCCTTATAAATCACCCAGTTCCAGGTATTGTGTTATAAGCAACAGAAACTGACTAATACAGTTACCTTTATAACATAAAATGATATTTTTCTCAATATCTCAATTATAAGAATGTAGGAAGTTAAACCCATCATGATTTATGCAGGACAGGAGAAGATTCTGTAAATGTTTGTGGTAGACAGAGTTCTAATACAAGAAACTCTACACAGCACTGGAAGGGAGGATAGATGACGGACAGTGAAGCAACAGCAGGTCATCTCAGACACTTGGAACAGCAAAGACTCTTAAGACTCTTAGTAAAGCCACTCTCCATCATCCTAACTGAAAGGAACAGAAGCAGCATGTCCTAAGAACCTACTTGCAAACTTGCAAATTTCAATAATGGCAGGAAAACTGCCCCCGATTACCTCGTCTTCCTTCAGCACCCACTCAGACGACCTTGAGAGCTTGCTCTCTTACTGCCTGCAACTCCTGATGAAGAATAAGGGCTTTTCCTTGGCTTTTGCCTCTTCCCCACGTTCCTCTCATTGACAGACGCTAACCCTCAACTGAACATGGAAAGCAACTCTGGGAAATTTATTTCTAACCGCCTTTTCTGTGATGGAAAGAATAACAGAGAAGAGATGAAGCAAGGATGCAGAATGAACATCAGTGAGGAATATCTGTCACAAAGCCATAAAAATGAAGAGTAAACTAATGCCAGATGCCTCTTTTCCCCTTATCTATCTGAAATTCTTCCTCTTTGAAAGTTCCGGCAGGATGTGCCCAAGCTATTATAAACAGAATACTTTTATATTACATAGTTTATATTTCAAAATTTGCATTATAGTAAATATATTCTGATTTGCTACAGCTAACTTCATTTTTAATTCTATCTTTAATTTGCTTGATCCCATACTTACTGCCAGTATTTTATTCTTTTACATCTCCATTTTCAAGTTTTTACTAAACTTTATTTTTGCACTGGATTGTATCTTCATTTGTATCTGTTTAATGCATAAACTATTTTGTTAAAAATACTGGTAATATTTATTCTTAATTTCTGTTGTCTTTTTTGTCTATAATATTTTGTCTAATTACTTGTGGTCTTTTTCTCTTTTTTACTTATTTTGTGTGATTTTCTCAAATTTTTTATTTAGGTCAAGGTCATTAACTCAGTTGTTTAGAATATTTATTGTGAACTTTGTTGCCTCTATTGTGATTTTTAGGTATTGTTTTTTCATTTTCTATCTAACATACTTTCTTTTTAAAAAATTTATTTCTGTTGCTTCACTATGTCTTCTTTGATAACATTTGCATTTCTTGATTTCTTCTTTTTTTAATTTTGTGAGATAAAACATATACAGGTAAAGAACATGAATGTACAGCTCAAATTTGTTATGTTTAAAAAGATTATGAAAGTTCCAGAGGCTTCTTGCATGTCCTATTTTAATCATAATACTTTCTCTTACCATAAAAGTTAAGATAGGTAACCATTGTCCTAATTTTATTGTGAATAATTTTTAGCAATCTTTATAGTTTTATAAAACATGAATGAAATTTTATGCGGTATAATATAGTATTGTCTGTTAAGGTCCTTAATATAAGTGAAATCATTATGACTTTTTTTCTTTCAACATTTGTTGTGTATAGTTTAAAAACTTAATTTTCATTCCTGTTAAGTATTCCTTTGTTTGAATACACCACAATTTATCCAATTTACTTTTGATGGGCACTTGTGTTGATACCAGTTTTTGACTTTTATAAAAAAAACAGACAAATATTTTTATATGCATTCTTGTACAAAATGTGCATTATTTTCTCTAGGGCTTTGCATTTCAACATGTCATCTGTGTGGAAGTATAAACATCACCAGGGACCTTGTTAGAGATGTACTAAGTTTCTACCTAGAAATAATAAATTTGAATCTTGATTTAAATAAAAACTTCAAATAGTAAATATGTACATTAAATATGAGACATGCTGTTCATAGCAGTGAGATTGCTTATTGATAGAATATACATGCCATCTATAATAGTTGATAATGAGAATCTATTTTACAAAGAAACTACATTTAACACTTCCACCAGAAGTAAATGAGTTTCTCTTGTGCCACATTGTCTTCAACATCAGTAATTGTAATAATTTTCAACTTTCATTAGGCAGGTGAGATATTGGTATCTCCCTGTGGTTTATAGTTAACTTTTTTTGGCTTGGAGTCTATGATATTTAATTGCAAAGCAGAATTTGTTAAGATAGGTACTCTCTTTTTATCTTGTAATTCTATGTTAGTGTAATTTTATCTTTTTTGCATGTTATTACTTTTATTTTATTTATTTTCAAAGATTCGAATTAAATTTATTGATTAACATTACCCATGATGACCTATTGAATAATTGAACAATATTCTATGTGTTAAAACATAATTGCATAACTTTTTTTACACTCTAAAAAATATTTAGTAGTGGAATCAAACGTCCAGAGATTTGGTTTACTAAGGTGAAAAAATATTGTTAGTCAGTGGAAGTGTTTTATTCTTCAATCGCCCTTTAGGATAAGCTGACTGTTACAAAGTTATTGACTGTGGCTTCTTTAAATTAAAACATTAAATGCCACCTTAGCTGATAATACTTAACCAGAAATAGCAGGTTGCTCATCAAAAATTCCATTCTCTAATATTAGTTAATGAAATCTAGGGCAAGAACAATCATGTAAATGTTACAACAGTCTATGCCAATTATGCAAAAACCAGGAGGGCTCCTCTGTGAATATTTAAATTTTGAGAAATAACTTCAATTCTCAAGAATGCTCAAGCATTCAGTTTTCCAATTGCTGCCTACCTAGTCCCTTCCTTACAAATGTATGGGGGTAGAATTATAATTTTTGCTGTTCCTGCATAAACTACAGAAGGGCTGAGTGCTGGAGGGGAGTGTGCAGCAAAGACAGCTAAGTGAAGAACATGGTTCAATAAATCAAACCTTAAAAATTTAAAAAATTTAAAATCCAAAATGGAGTTAAACACATTGCTTGTGCTCTCGTGTGTATTTGTGAGTTTAGAGGGGGGAAAGGAAATATCTAAGCAGATCCATTATGATGCTTGAACTGCACTTGTTTAGAATTTCACCTTACTGGAGAAAGAGGTTTTATATACGACTAAACTTGGAGATCCATTCATTTTACAGACTCCAAACATGCCTGCCACATTTTATTACTAAGATCATGTCTAAAACTCGAGTCTTAATATCCTATTTTCCGTGCTTACAGATATAAAAGGTCTTTTGAGTTCTTAGATTTTTTGTTTCATTTAAAATATTTGCATTTATCCCATTTCAGCCTGATCCATTCAATGATGTTTACTGTGAATATCGATTTCCCTTTCTACAGAGGAGATAAATGAAATTTGGGCTGCAGAGTTAGCCAGATTTCTCAAGCCAAGAGCAGAGTCAAAATGAAAGAGAGTCTAGATAGTGCGCACTGAGTGCTTTAACCAAGCAGAAGATAAGTCCAGAACATGAACTGCCAAAGTCAAATTGGGGATCCATGTGCAAATAGGAGTAAAACCACTCAGTTTGTAAGAATTATCATTAAATCAGACACAGGTTTTCACAAAGGAATGGTTGGAGGAGCAAGCATTGTTATAAGCAGTAATAAACAAGATAGAAATGGCCCGGAGTAATTCAGAAACCACAAAATGACCAGCTGCTTTTGGTTAATCTTTACTACAAATAGCTAAGCGTGGAGATATGTTGCAATGTATAGGCATAAAACAGAAAGCTGAAAACCACCTTCTAAATTCTAATTTAAGTTTTATTTAGAGCAGAGATTCTCCACTGTGTAGCCCAATATCCAATCACTTTAAAGTAGTGGTGCTCTTATTTGAGCTGTATATTGGGATCACCTGGGAAGATTCAAAATAATCCTGTGGCCTGGGTGCTAATTAAATCAAGGCTACAACCTCTGCATTTTGACTTTTCTTAAGTTCCCTAGTTCATTTCATTATATAATGAAAGTTAAAAACACAGTTTTATGGTAATCTCTCAACATCCAGAAACAAGAAATGGCAGATTAAAGATAGTTTGGAAGTTCTCTAATGTTATTTTCCTATTAGATTTAAAAATCTAGTTTTTTGGTTACATTAAAAACCAGGTGCTACCTATTAAACACATTGTCACTAATTTACTTATGTTTAGAAGGATCCTGTTGAATTTATACAGAATCTGGAGTATAAAACCTGGGTTTGAGAGAAGGTTTTGGGGCAAAATGTTGGGTAAGTCATTTACCCTTTTGTCATTATTTCCTAATAGTGAAAGGATGCCTAGAGTAAGACCAAGCCTGACTTCTTCATGGGGTTACTGTAAGGCTCATAAACAATAGTATCTATTAAAGAGCTATATAATTTATAGACTTTTATAAAACATGCATTATGATTACCATTGATATCAACATTATCTTCATGACTGACCAGCTCTTATTTTGCATATGAAATTATTTTGAATTTCTCTGAAAATATCTATCATTATTATACTTACTTAAAGTCAACTTAAAAAATTTAGTTCAGTACATTTTATAAGAAGGAAGTTATTTATAAGGAAAGCTTGCATTTTAAAAATCAAGTGTAATGAGTTATAATTTAAATAAAATCAAACAGCAATGAAGTTATGGAGATTTTCTTGTTGTGGTGATTCAGGTTATATATTTGACAGATGTAATCAACCTTAAACTTTTTCTATCTTGCTATCTATTTCTATTTTCTATCTCTCCAGAACATTTTTTCTGTCGCAATTTTTCCCATCTTAAGCAATCACTTATTTGGTTTTGGTCACATTTTGGTTTCTCTATTTTACAATTTCACGTGAATAGAAACATATAGTGTGCATTTTTGTGTGTGTTTGGCTTCTTTTGCCTAACATAATGTCTGTGAAATTTATCTATGTTGTTTGTTGCATGTATCAATCATTTTATTATTGAAATTTTTTTTATTTGACAGTAAAAAAAAATTATTTAATAAGTGGTCAAATGATCTAAATAGACAGTTTTCAAAAGAAGACACACAAATGGCCAACAAGTATATGAAAAAATGGTCAACATCACTAATCATCAGGGAAATGAAAATCCAAACCATAATGAGATATCATCTCACCTCAGCTAAAATGGCTGTTATCAAAATGACAAAAATAACAAATGTTGGCAAGGATGCCAAGAAAAGGAAATTCTTATACATTGTTGGTAGGAATGTAAATTAGTATAGCTACTTTGGAAAACAGTATGGAGATTTCTCAAAAAACTAAATACAGAATTACCATACCATCCAGCAATTTCGCTACTGGGTATATATCCAAAGGAAAGGAAGCCAGTAAGTCTAGGAGGTGCCTGTGCTCCCATGTTTATTGCAGCACTATTCACAGTTGCCTAAGTATGAAATTGACCTAGGTGTCCATGGACAGATGAGTGGATAAAGAAATGTGATATACGAGGGCACCTCAAAAAGTTCGTGGAAAAAAGTTCATGAAAAAATAGAATTAAAAGATAATACAAATATTACCATGAACTTTTTAAAGTATCTTTTTATATCCACAATGGAATACTACTGAGTCATAAAGAAAGAGTAAAATTCTCTTATTCTAAGCAACATGGATGAGCCTGGAGGACGTTATGTTAAGTAAAATAAGCCATACACAGATAGACAAATACTGCATGTTCTTACTCAGATGTGGAAACTAAATAAGTTGATCTCATAAAAGCAGAAAGTAGAATAGGGTTACTAGAGGCTAGAAAGGGTAGAGGGAAAGCGGGATAGTGAGAGGTCAGTTAAGGGATGCAAAATTAGAGCTAAATAGGGGGAATAAATTCCAGTGTTCTATAGCACTATAGGGTGACTATGAGGGTATTTCAAGAAGTTTGTGGAAAACAGAATTGAAAGGTAATGTGAATCCTTCCATGAACTTTTTGAAGACCTCTTGTGTAGTTAAGAATGGAAAAAGGTATATCCATATGCATTAAACTAGACCCCTATCAAATTTATTCTATATTTTCAAATATCTAGAAATGAGGAGTTTGAATGTTCCCAACACTAAGAAATGACAATTGTTCAAGGTAATGGATATGCTAATTACTCTGTTTTGATCATTATGTATTGTATGCAGATGTTGAAATATCACATTGTACCCCATAAATATGTACAATAATGTGTCACTTAATAACAAAATAATTAATTAATAGAAAAATACAAAAAACAGTGTATTATTTAATACCCTTATTTTTCCAAATGGGGGATTTTTCAGATATCTGTTATTGGTTTCTAATTAAATGTCTTTGTAGTCAAAAGTTATACTACCTAAAATTGTGAGTTTTTTAAAATAAAACTCTTGGTGCAAGTCTGTGTGCAAAATAATGTGCATTTGGCAGCTATTAGGTATTCTGTAAATATTAATTAGGGCAATTTGGTTTAGAGTATTTTCTACATAATTTATATCCTTACTCATTTTTTTCTACTTGTCCCATAAATTACAGAGAAGGTTGCATTAAAATTGAATTTGAATTGCGCATCTAGAATTGAGGACTATTGAGTTGCATATAAAGAGCCGTGGATGCAATTTTAAAGAATTGTGAAACATTAAATGCCATTTGAATGTGTGTGTACTGAATTTTAATTATAGCAAAAATATGAATAGATTTTCAGGTCCAACAATGATACTCTAACTTAATATGGGAAGTAATTGTCAGGTGTGGATGAAAGTTAGGCAGAAATTGGAGCTGGAGCAATTTTGAAGAGGCTATGTTAATAGTCCAATGAAGATAATAAAATGTTGAATTAAAGTAGAAAATGAACAAGGAAAAACATGTGACACCTGATATATTTGAAGAATAATATTGGACTGGCTAGATGACAAATTATTGAGGGGGATGTGTCCAAAGTATTGATACTGAGTAACAGGCATGTAATACATACTTACTGTAGTAGGTGGCCAGGCTATTGAGCAAAGAGGAAGTTGCAGACTGGGGGGAGAGGGTGCTGATGGACGAAAGATGATGGCTTATTAAGTTTGTGCTACCTCTTGCACCTATTGGATGAGTTTCCAATTAGTCAACCCCTCCTCACTGGGCAGTAAGTGTGGTATTGCAGATATAGATTTAGGACTCAACAGAACCCAGGAAAATTACACACACACACACACACACACACACACACACACACACACACACTCTCACACACACAATGAATGTGTATGTGTATGAGGGTACTTCTAAAAGTTCATGTAAAAATTGAATGAAAATATAAAAGTCCTTCCATGAACTCTTTGAAACCCCCTGTATATGTGTGTGCATGCATATATAATTACATATAGATATATATGTATAAATTGCTGAGGACATTGAAATGACCCAGGAGTGAAGAAGAGTTTTTATTAAAGCAATGAGTAGAATTAGGACAGAATTCAATTTTGAAACCTAAGGAAAGAGGACCTTCAAAATAAACAGGTCCATTAAGAGAGACAAATTCTACATTATCAAGTAAGAAAAAAGGTAACATAAGGCCTCAGGTGTTGCATTTAAAATCTGATTGGTTATCTCATCAAGCAGTAATAATTTGAGAAAATAAGTCTTCTTTACCATGTATTTTATCTTTCTTATTTTATTAGGTCTCTTGACATGTGAAGAAGCAGGTTGTTCAGGGTAAAAAGAATTCCTTAACAACTGACCACTGTAGCTACTGAAGTATAAGTAGGGCAATGTGACATTTATGCACTATGCTTTTTTACATGTTCTTCATGAATAGTAGGTAAGAAGAGTGCATACGTTTGTGTGTGTGTGTGTGTGTGTGTGTGTGTGTATTCTACAACCTCACCGCAAATGTACAGCTCACAGTTTATAGAACCAGTCATGCTGTTCCCTTGGCCTTTGGTAATTTACCCTAAAAATAAAATTTTAACACTCCACATTTTGGGGGTAACACCCAAAATGGTATTTTTAAAATGAAGCTATAACTTGGATATTAATTTATAAAAACTTTACTTCACAAATAAGAAATGCAGAGGTTAAAAAACTTAATTAAGACACAGTTAGTTAATATGCTATCAGGGCAAACATGCTGTTTTTTCCACTTTTATTTCATTGCTTTTTATTTTAATTATGTTAAATATAGCCTAAGAGAAAGGCAATTGAATCCCTGATGTCACATTAAATATTTTTTGATAAATTAAAAACTGCTAAGTGGTATTTGAAAACATATTTAAAATGATATTTATATTTACTAAGTGACATCTGAGATCAGATAATTTGTTGGGAGGCAGACCAGATTAGCCTAGGGGATTACAGATATCTGTCTCTAAGGAAATATTAGCTACAGGAATGAAATTAGGGAATCAAACTGTGATTTTAATTGAGAGTAGAACAAGAACATATAGCTTTTTTCTTTTTTAATGAGCTATGTCATTGAGTATATTGGGCAATCTTGTTAGGGTTTTATATTAGTCCCATAACTGTATCTTTGTTGTATAATTTCAAAAACAAATTCCAAGGCAATTTAGATTAAGAAAAATTATATGTTGGAGATAACTACCTGGATATTTTAGGATGTTAAGCATAGTTGAACAAAACTCTTTTTTTTCCCCTCAAAACATCTAATGTGTACACTCTTTGGGACTTTCTATTTAAATATGTGCATACATTAAATGATGGTGTTTCTACATATTTAGCATCACTTTACTTTGCTGTAATTATTAGATGATAAATTTTAACATTCCAAATTTTAAAAATTGCTCATTGTAAAAAGAGGCTAACTTTAGGTATCTAAAGTTCATTTTGTGTTGCCCATGAAATCGATGGTCTCTTATCTGTTTCATTCATTCTATTTTTTTTTTTTTTTTTTTGTCTTTTGTCTTTTTCCACGTCCGGCCACGGATCGCAACCCTCAGTGTTGCCCCCGTACCGGACCGGGGACCGGCAACGGGATCGCAACCCTCGGTGTTGCTCCCGTGCCTCGCTCAGCCAGTGAGCGGGAACCAGTCTGTATGTGGGATCCGAACCCTCGGGCGGGAGCGCCGCCGCGCTTCCCAAGCGGCGCACTATCCAGTGCGCCACCGGGCCGGCCCCATTCATTCTATTTTAGTTGCTCCAAATTCTTCCAAAATTTATCTGAGTTAATTTACATTAGATTAGAAGTAACAATAGAATGAACAAATTTAATGCAAGAAAAGATAATGAATGAAACACAGGAAGAGTGCAAAGGGTGACACATAATATTCAGGTACAGAAGATGACTATGCACATAGGCAAAAATCTTAACTTTGAACATCCTAGTAAGGATATGGGGATGAATATTTTTATTGTATGTGTTGTTTCATTTATTCATTTTTCCTGTTTTACAGACAAGAAAGGGAGACCGCTGTGGCATGACTTATAGGAAAGGATTTAAATCACAGTCAGCTTGATACAAAAGCCATTGCTTCTCCTTCTGTAAAGTGGTTACTGCTCCCCTCCCCCATCCTTCTAAGTAGACTTAACTTCACTTTTCTGTTTTTGTTTGTTTGTTTGTTTTGTTTTTTGTTTTGACCGATAAGGAGATCACAACCCTTGGCTCAGTGTCATCTGCACCACGCTCAGCCAGTGAGCGCACCAGCCATCCCTATATAGGATCCGAACCCGCGGCCTCTGCACTGCCAGCGCCGCACTCTCCCGAGTGAGCCACAGGGCCGGCCCTTTTGTTTTTTGTTTTGTTTTTTTGTTTTCACTTTTCTTAATATTAATACCTGCTGTATTAGTCCTGTTTCTGTTGCTTAAAAGAGAATACCCAAAACAGGGTAATTTATAAAGACATGGAATTTATTTCTTATAGTTCCAGAAGTTGGGGAGTCCACAGTCCTGGGGGCACTTCTGGTGAGAGCCTTCTTCTTGGTGATGACTCTCTACAGAGTCCCATGGTGACCAGAATGTCACATGGCGAGAATGGCATGAGCAACAAAGCTAACATTCTCACTTGCTCTCCTTATGAAGCCATCAGAACCATGCACATGACAACACGTTAAACCATCAACCCATTGCTCCATAAATGGATCAATCCATTTAGGACAGTAAAGGACTCACATACTATCACCTTTTTTTTTGGCGGCTGGCCAGCACACCAGCACCATGATCTCCCAAGTGAGCTTCCATCACTATATTTGGGTTAAGTTCCAACGTGACTTTGTGGGGGACATTCAAACCACAGCACCTGTTAATTCATAGAGCTCCATGTTTGATAAAAACTTCACAGTTGTTAAAGACATTTCTGGGAACTTATTTTAACCTCTGAATTGTCTTAGAGTATGAAGACCTCAGAAAATTGAAGCTTAGAAAACTCGAGAGTAACATGCTGAGTGTCACGTGGATAGATAGTGATCAAAGAGTATTTATCAAACTTCTGATCCTAAGGAAAGTAGGTTATTACCAGGAGTAAAAACTCAAATGGCATCAACCTGATAATCAGCCGGCATGTTTTACATCAAGGCACTTGACACTGTATGGCTGTGGGTGTCCAGTGAAAAAACTGCAGGCATACAGATCAGAAAATGCCTACTTTTGTAATGCCCAGTGTAAATGTTTGTTGAATGAAAAACTGGAGCATGCAGTAGGAGGAAAAAAGAAGAAAGGTGGTCACTAAAGTTGAAAATAGGTATGTCTAGTTGTCCACAGACTAACTGAAACTTAATATGAAAAAATACCTAGTTACCTATGTCTATATGGCAATTCTCCACTTCCTCTTTCTTCCATGGTATAAAAAATCAACATACAGATCAAAACATTTTACTGAATCCTCAGGTTGATAAAAGCCAAAAATTTAATTTAGTATCCAGAAGTATATCCAGAGATATCCAGAAGTGATATCTCTTTAAAGTCCCTTAACAATATTAGCTAGTTTGTGGGGCCCAGTATAAAGTGAAAATGTGGGATCTCTCATTCAAAAATTATTAAGAATTTCAAGCAGGTAAAGCATTAAACTGATCCCAGGACCCTGAGTGACTGTACAGGCTGTATGCCCACACAGCTTGCCTTGCTCTTGGATTAAATTTTCTATTATCTACCAGGTTTCTATTACACACACACTCCTTTCCATACACATTACCTACCTTGTTGAAGAGACATCTTTCGTATTGGGATGTTCCACATTTTGAGATAGGTACTTCTTAATGTTTAAAATATCTTTTATTGAATTCCAAAAACAATTTGCTGATTAAGTAGAGCAAAGCTATATCAAATTTACTATGTATGGGGCACAATATTAAGAAAGCAATTATGAATCTCTATTCCCCCATCTCTCTAATTCAACCTCCTAGACACATCTAAGCTGCTTTAATTTATCATCTTCTTACAACCCAAGCACAGAGATTTCCTTCATTTTGATCTGTCTTTTCCTCAACCTACGGTCAACTGCTTTGTAGACCCATTTCATTAATCCTCAGCAGAGATATCCACTTTCATAAAATCTCCTCTTTCTGAAAACATACCTCTCCCTAATATTCTCTTCAAGAGAGCTTTTGACTATATTAAGTGACTAAATTTTTGTATGTTCTTAACTTAAAAAGTTTCTTGAGGAAGAAAATTCAAGAGGACATGGATCTACCATTAACACTTTTTGAAGTGGGACACAGAACAGCACATGGAATCCATGTAACAATTCCTTACAATTTTTATTTTGAATAAAGTGATAGCTAATTTTATGTGTCAACTAGCCTGGCCACAGGGTGCCCAGATTAAAAATTATTTCTGGGGGTGTTTGTGATGGTGTTTCTAAATGATAGCATTTGAATAGGTGGACTCAGTAGATTGTCCTACCCGAGGTGAATGGGTGGCCTCATCCAAACTGTTGAGCTCAGGCATTGATCTTCTGCCTTCTCACTCCTGATTCTCTGGCCTTCAGACCAAGAAGGGAATCTGTATGATTGACTCCCTCAGTTCTCAGGCCTTCATACTTGGACTAAATTTTATGACCAGCTTTCCTAGGTCTCCAGCTTGCAGATGGAAGATTATGGGACTTTTTTTTGCCCCTATAGTTGTGTGAACCAGTTTTTGACAATGGATCGTTTCATATATGTGTCCTTTTGATTCTGTTTCTCTAGACAACTCTAATAGAAATAGCTAATGATTACAGTAAGATAAAATTATTCTAGTATTGAGTCATTATTAACTTAGAAAAATAAATATCATATCAAAAGCAATGAAAATAGGAGTTCCACATACATCTATGGTGCAGAAAGCTGGAAAGTGTACTGTTCCCATCAAAACATCAAGACAAAGTCAAATAATGAAATCAAATAATGAAGTCAAATAATATGACATCAAATAATGAAGTCAAATTTTGACAGTCTTTTCTACATAAACATACCCCAAAAACCTATAATATGACTACTGGACCTAACATTTGAATTTATTAAGTGAGCAAGATAGTGGTCAAATACAAAAGTAATTTTTATATTGGCAATTAAAAATTTGAAATTGAAATTTTTTTTTTTTTTCCTTTATGTCTTTTTTCGTGACCGGCAACGGATCGCAACCCTTGGTGTTGCACCCACCCCTCGCTCAGCCAGTGAGCGGCGGCCGGTCTGTATGTGGGATCCGAACCCTCGGCGGGAGCGCCACTGCACTTCCCAATCGGCGCACTATAGCAGTGCGCCACCAGGCCGGCCCAGAAATTGAAAATTTTTTATAATAACCCCCAAAACATGGTATACCTAGATATAAACCCAACAAAATATGTGCAAGATCTAATGCTGAAAAGTGGAAAACACAGATGAATCAGGCTTCTCCACTGTGAAGTTCCTGCCTCCTACCACCTTTCTATACTGTATTCTTCGGAATGAAGTCACTATGTGCAACTCACAATTAGGGGGTGGAGAGTTAGGTTCTACCTCTGTGAGAGTGGAATATCTATATAAAGTATTTGGAAATCCTGCGCATGGGAAATTTGTTTAATAGTCCCCATATTTTATCTTTCAGTCATTTTATATTACTATATACTCATGTACATTTATTTTATAATCAAATACTAATTTATTTATTTTGTCCCTCAAATTTTTCCAACTTTGGCTACTAGGAGCTCTTTCAGTTGACATCCATGTCCTTTTGACATACTCCATCATTATGTGATTGTGTGTGTGTGTGCGTGTTTAAACACTGCCCAACACTACAAAATATTTCAGACTTATCTTGTATATTTAAAGCCCCAGTCCTAGTATTGTCTATTTCTCTAAGCACTCCTTTTTTTTTTTTTTTGCTGTAAAGTAGATTTCCTGGATATAAAAATAATAGTTCAATCATTTTCCCCCAAGCACTTTAAATAGCTCATCCCACAGCCTTCTGAGCTATTTAAATTGCTGGGGCAAAAAGTGACTGAATTATTATTTTTATATCCAGCAAATAGCTCATCCCACAGCCTTCTGACTGTTCAAGTTTTCTGTTGAGCCTCTATAGTGAATTTTTCATATTAGTTATTGTACTGTTCAATTCCAGAATTTCTATTTAGTTGTTTTTTTAATAATTTGTATCTCTTTATTAGTATTATTTGGGAAGACATCATTCTAATAATACCTAATTTAAAGCTTTTGCTTAATTAGTGTAACAGCAGGGCCTCCCCAAAGACACTTTATATTGTTTCAGTGTATAAGTTATATTTTCTATTTCTTTGCATGCCTCAATTTTTGTAGTTAAAAACTGAATATTTAAAATGACATGTTTATAACTTTGGAAAGCAGATTCCAGTTTATGTTTTGTTGTTACTGTTTGTTGTTGTTGTTTTGTTTAGATTTACATTGACTAATTCTGTTAAGTATTCATTCTTTCTTATTTGTGGTCACTGTAGTCTCTGCTTGATTAATTTAGTGGTCAAATAATTATTGCATTTCCTTAACCGCATTAAACCAACAAATCTTCCATCCTCAGCCAAAGGTTTTTTGTTTTTGTATTTGTTCATATTAGAGAATGTCTTCAATATTTCAGCAGCTTATAACTCTTAGGCATCACTTCCTACTTACACAAAGCCTCACAACCAGAGAGAGGTAAAATACTAGGGCCATCCTAGTACTTTTTCTGGGCATATACACAGCCCTGAACATATGCCTGGCTCTCTAATTTCCCAGGAACTTTTCAAATCTCCCTACAAATGTCTAATTCCTCAGCTTTTCTTTTTAAATATTTTGATCAGCTTCTTGTTTGTTCTGTATTCCTATTTCAGATAGCTTCAATGCTACACATTTATCACTACTTTTTCAACAAATGCATGTGATAAAAGGCTCTTCACGATGAGTGAATTTTGTCACTCATATTTTGTTACAAATAAAAATAATCCCTGAGTAGGGAGATCCGAGGGAACTGCAAGATAGGTCAAATTATGACAAAATCTGAGGCTTTTGTCAGGTTTTGGGTAGCTGCAAACATTTCTGCTCCCCCCAGTGTTTACTAGGCTGCTGTTTGTTACAGCTACTGTAGTTTCAAGACTCTCTCTAATTCAACCTCCTAGACACATCTAAGCTGCTTTAATTTATCATCTTCTTACAACCCAAGCACAGAGATTTCCTTCATATTGATCTGTTTTTCCAGGCTCCCATGAGATAAGGACAGTAGGACGGTAATAGGGCAAGTTAAATACCATACAGTCTATTTGTTCTTACCAAGATTCAACCAATCTGTTTTTCCAGGCTCCCATGAGATAAGGACAGTAGGACGGTAATAGGGCAAGTTAAATATACCATAAAGTCTATTTGTTCTTACCAAGATTCAACCATTTTTTTCTTTGGATTATTGCAAACTTTTGGTTAGTTTATAGTATTTTTAAAATGTTGAGTTTCACATTTTTCCAGTGTTTTGTTACTTTTATGGAGGAGTAGATTTTCAAAGGCCCTTAGTGCTCTCCCCTGACATACTTCAAATGTTTGGTATATATTTGTTAAATGAATTAATAAATCTCATAAAAGCTACTCAGACAATATGCCAACTCTTATGCAATGCCTCAACACAGTTAAGTGTACCTTGATGAAAAAATGAGGTGTACAGCCCTAGTATCTATTACTTCAGTGCCATATTATCTACTATCTTATACTCTCATCCCTTTGATCTTCTTCCGTGACTTGATTCTGGATTGCTCTTCAACAAAGCTGAAAAATTGTAAGGCCAATAATGTCTGATCTAGTTAAAAATCAGATTTTTAAATTCCTGTTTGACCTTAGAAATCCTTTTTTATTCATGGATACCTATTCATGCTTTTCTCATTTTTTATTTCTTATATTTCATTACGTTACGTGTTCAGTCCATTTGTGTTCTCTACCCAACTGTCTCATAAGATACATCTGACCCATACTGTTTTGGGAATGCAGCATATGGGAAATAAGCTGGAGTTAGTTTGGCTAAGCAGCATCCAAGTGACATGATCTAAAGGCTTTGGTTTTAAAAAATACAAAGCAAATCAGAAGCATGTGTGATTTGTATAAGGAGGGAATTACCACTTTGAGAAAGCCTCATGAATAAGCCTCTGTGTAATCTTTGAGTGAGCATAAAGGGACAAAGCTAAGAAGCCAAGTACAAGTGTTACACGGAAAGAGTATTTGCTGGGCTGAAATCAGGCATACATTGTTTATGCATATATGTGTGCTGTGTGGTTCATGAAAATTCTGAAAAATACAAATGTTCTTTTTTTATTGCACTTCTGTATTCACAATTTTCTCTCTAATTCATTCAAAGAATATATCTCTTGTACATGGGAATGAATTTTGTTACATTAGGGATTTAAAAAGAACTAAAATATTAGCATTTAGTTTCTGATATCTAAAATTGGATTCTGCATTAAGAGAATAGCTTAAAAGCTAGGCTTTGTACAGGAAAAAGATGAAAAATTTCAACTACCTTTTATATATACATATAAATATATGCACACACACACACACACACACACACACACACGTACACAAAGAAATAAGCATGGAAGACTCAGATCATGGTATTTATTCCTTAAGTGAAGAGAAGACAGCCCAAAGGTAGCAGAAGAATTACATGAAGAAAAATCAAAAGTATATAGCCTAACCCTTAAATTACATCAGATTATGGATATAACAAGAAAAAGAAAAGAATACAGAAAGGTAGTTAGGTAACAAAGAAATAATTTCTTCCTCTACAACTTATGCCTAAAATTTGGAGGGAGAGGCAACTTAAAAAAAAATAACCTCAGAAGTATAAGGAATATAAGGATAGAAGACATCTTGTCCTGCTTTCTAAATGTTGTAATATATATATATATATATTTCCAAATGAGGGTTTAAAACAAAATATAAATTTATGAGGAAAGCATAATTAGATGGAAGAAGAGACGGAGTTTAGTTCTCATGAGCCATTTCTGTTCTTGTTTAGTACTGACTGAACCTAGAAGTTGATTATGCTTCTGAAATGGAAATTAAAGAAAGTTATCTAATAATCTGGTTGACATGTTTGCTACACGGCATTATGTAAAAGAGTCAAGATCAGACCCCTTGCAGCTGAAGTCTTCAAGTTAGAAATCTTGGGCTAGGATTAAATGAGCATGATTGTTGGTTTCTTCTACGTGCTGTAGCATCACAGATAGTTGAGGTCAACCAGGCCAGTGTTGGAGGGCTACCGCATGCAGATTAAGGTAGAAAAGCCTGGACCGTGTTATATCAGCTGCAGTCTTAAGTAGCAAAAGCCAATTGATGTACCAGTGGTACCTCAGTTGTACCAGTCTAGTGAGTAGATCATCCTGACAAATCTGTAAGTAAGACCTGGGAGAATATAAAAGATTTGGCCTAATACATGAAGTGATTTTTCCTCCACTACCATGAGAATACAGTAAGTTTCTCTCAAAGACTGAGACACTATTTTGTGAAGAAATAGCAAAATAGTCTATATTTGATAGAGTATGTACCTGGAGAGACTGGGTTATCTGAAAATGACTAAACCAACTCTGACAAGGAGTTGAACTTCAAACACACAGAAGGTTTAAACTAAAAGTATCTTAATAATATAAATATTAGAAGGCACTGAAATGCTGTTATTTGGAAAAGCTAAGTTAATACCACTATCCAGCAGTGTAAAGAAGCTAGTGGAGGAAATAGAATGGCTTTAGAAACGAAAATGCTACATTTTCTTGCACATCTAAATATATTAGAAAGAAATTTGTTGCATTGCTAGAAGCAGGAGATTAAGTCAAGATCACAGAGTGAAAAATGAGTGAATGTTTTATGGATATGCAAAGAAATGAGCACAAGTTTGAGGAAGACCAGGGTGAGTTTGAGAACAGCTCAGGCACATCCTGTCTTTTTTCAGATTTGGTATTTGGTACAAATTCACATAGAAGATTAAAGCCTTTTTAAAAAGAATTATATAAATTATTATCGTCACCATTTCAACAAGGTTATCCTTTATCCTTCATTTTGTTGTTGTTATTCTGATTCTGTAGGAAGCAATATTTCTCCCAATTTAGAGCTAACACTGCAAATGAGTTCCAGCTGTCTTTTTTGGAGGATGAGGCGTATGTCCTTTCCATTGCCCCAGAATACTGAATATGTTTTCATTATCTTCTGGTTTAAAAATAATTCATTTACTTATTGTTGAGATGAAGAAGAGGAGAAAAATAGATATGAGATAAAATGAGAGAGAAATTAAATTGACATATTTTTGTATTTGTATTCCACCCCTCCACTCTTCTCCATTTTTTTCTCTCTCTCTTTCCTCTTTCTCTCTTCAAATTTTTATTCTCATATCTATTCTCTTTTTAATTCCTAAGTTCCTGAAATAGTTGAACTGGCTATTAGGATAGAACTTACTTCAAATAGTTTATGATAATATATAAATTGGTGCTGACTATTTGGAAGTGCTTTTTACTAACAGCAAAATCGAAATCTATAAATCTTATAAATAATGTTGTTGATAATGCTCTGGTTATATGCAGTATATTAGGAATTTTACATGTGTTCTTTAAAAAGTTTGTACGACTACCATTTAAGGTAAATATTATTGGTCCCATGGTACACATGAAGGCATTGAAGCACATTGAGCTTAGGTAAGTATCTCAAGGTTATATAAGGAGGAGAGACTCAAGATTTTAATTCATGTCTTTCTGACTCAAAATCCCACAATTTTTCCACTTGAAACCACTATGCCATTTATTTATTTATTTATTTTAGTAATTCACCTTTTTATTTGTTCTTCTTTCATCTCTTAAGCTACTGTTTAATGACAGGCACTCTCTTAGGTACTGTGTTTTGTGCTGAGTCATAAATGAAGATAAATGCCATATGATCTCCATCTTCAAACAGCATAAAATCCAGTGGAGGAGAGATGGATTCAAATAGAAGTAAATGTATTAAGCAGGACTCAGATGAATCAAAAAAGTTCTTTAGGAAAAAAATGAGACTTCAGAATATTATTTTCAAAATGCTGCATAAAACTCAGTTTGATCATATGACCATTCATCTCTTTCAAACCCCCAAATTAAATTCTGAACTGTCTTCTTGCTGTTGAAGGAACTAAGAGAAATGATAGAAAAGAAGATGGAGACCTTAAAGGGTTTTAAATGTTTATTTTATGTCATCTTGTTGCATTATGACAGTGTAAAGAATTCAGTGGACCCTATTCCCAAAGAAATAACTATTTGACTTTTAAAATGACATAAAATAAATATTTAGACTTTCTGAAGAATGTTCTAAGGCATACAACAAACGAAGAAACATTTATTCAAGAATATCTATGAAATATCTTTAGGAATAGTGAGAGTCTATGGCATTTGAGCCAGAACTGGCTCCGATGCATTCCCATAGCTTTATGAGAAAGAAGCTATAATTTAGATACTCTACTCTGGGTGTGTGCAAACAAGAAAACAGGAACTCTTTCTTCCTCCAGCCTTTAGAATAGGGCTATGGCTTTCCCTGGGAAGGACAGTTCATCAGATATCATCCCCAAGCCCTGTGTTTCAGAAGCCCTATTCCAGGCAGATGCACTTGAGAGGATGAGTTTCCTTTCCCCACCCAGCTTCCATGTGTGAATGAGGACACTGCTTTAGATGTGACATGCCAAGAATACTAAGTTCTCAGTTTCCCTACCCCCACTCATTCATAGGGTAAAATTCTACCCTAGCAGAGCAAGCTAGGAAGACCGGGGGCAACTACTTACATTAGTATGAATGCCTACTCATAGAATGGTGTGGAGTACACTAACATTTATAAAGCAAATGTATTTCACAGGGCCCAGTTTCCAAAGCCCTGTAGTTTCAGTTTTAACCTAACTTTTAAAAATTACATATCGAAATGTTAACCTTGCAAAAGACAGGAAACTTTTCCCAGGCTAACGTCTCTGATGTAGATATAGAATTGTAACACAGCAAAATCATTGGCTCAATGGACAGATGCCCTTGGTGCAGGTTAAACTTACTTAATTGTTATGTAAATGTATGATAAGGAAATTGCTGTAGGGAAAGAAAATGTATGCTAAAAACAAGCTTTTGTTGGTGGATCAACTTAACCTTTTGCAAATTGCATTATGGAATGTCACTTTGTTATTTCACTGATGGTACCAGCTTCTGTTGTTAAACTATACTTAGCCATAACCTCACCTATGTTCCTTTTCTGTAACTTTCTGGCCTGGAGAATAAACACTGAGACAGAACCCCAGTTCAGTGTTAATTTCCCAAAGGAGGAATGCCTCTCTCTTGAGGGTTCTGTGAAGTTAACCCCTTTGGGGTGTCTCACTGCTCAGAGGAAATGGGCTTTTCATAATCCTTTGCTTCTCCATCCCCCAGGGGAGAGAGGTGACAAAACTGTATGAGGACAAAGAGAATGCAACAGAATGGTGGTGTTACTTTTGGAGAAATGGCTTACTGTCCCCTATCATAACTGTAGTGCAATGGTGCAGAAGCTGTGCTCAGAGAGAGAGATACAGGCCATAAGAATGGAGAGCTACACAACTCTAACCAAGGGGACTGACGTTATTCACTTTTGTATTTATTTAGAACAAATGATGAAGAAATTTTATGCCTAAATTCATTGTTTAGAATAATGGAAATTTGGTGATGACTAATAAAGGGGCTGGTAACTCCATGATACTATTAGCAACGAGCAAATAGGCAAACTATCCATAAAATTAACAGAGAGAATTAAGGAAGGAGAGAGCCAAAAAGAGCCCTCAGGATGTCAGCAAAAATGACAGAGTAAGGACTTCTGAAATATCTACCTCCCCCCCAAAAGCAGCAAAACAACTGAAGAAATACATTAGAATCAATTTTTTTTCAGAACTTTAAATTAGCTAAAAGCTTGAAGCAACCTGAGAAGCATTTATTCAAGAAAGATGGCTGTATCTTTGTGAGAACAGTAAACTTTGTGGCACTTTAACTTACACTAGTCTCACCTGCTACTCCCCAGCTCAGCAGTAGCCTTGCAAAAGAACAACTTGTATCTCAGTACCAGTTGGAGCAGAATGCAACTGGATCTCTTTTAAAGCCTCATTCCCAAGGAATGGTCATTATTTGACATTTCTGGTGGCTCTCAGGAAGACAAAGCTCAAAAGGCATGTCTTTATGTCACCTACTTCAAACGTCAACAATGCTAATAGCCACTCCTACAGGGTAAAAGGCAAAAGGAAGCATGATTTATTGTAAGCATTTATAGGTGAGTTTTTAGTCTATAAAAACTTGCCTGCCTGAGGTGATGTATAAAAGTTGGGGCAAACAATAGACCAATCAAAAAGCTTAAAAGAAAAAGTTGAGAAATAAGACATCCGTTGAAGCTTTGAAAAACAAACACACTCTTGAAAATCTAGAAGACAATGTGCATGTGTAGTGATGACAGAAGCAATGCAGGTTTCTAAAATAAACCTTGCCTTGGGTTGAGTCTTATGATCTTGGTGTCAACATCTTGTTTCATAGGAAAAAAACAGCATGTGGTTTAGATAGTGATTCAATAACTAACATATAATTTAATGACAAGGAAAGATTTTTTAAAAAAACATGGAAAATGCTTCAGAAAATGGTCAGATATTCTTAGCTTTATGACATAACTTGTAATCAATGATTATAATGCCTATATTTTTACCCACCAATAAAAATTGGACAGCTCAAGAATGAGGCATCCCCCTTCCTATGTAAGCTTGCCTATAAAATTATTATAATAATAGACTTTGGAGCACTCTCCAACCCTGTTGGTCTGTGTTTCCTGGGCCAATCCTTACATTTGGCTCCTAATAAACTTCCCTAAAATTCTTTTACCTCAATAGCCATAGTTTTGGTTGACAGTATGTATGTACACATGCTCAGGAAAGCCTTTGGAAGAGCCTACTCTCTCAAGCCCCTGGTTTGCTTTGAATCTCTGTGCAAGCAGAAAATGAAGGCTAAAGCAGAACAGTAAACTTTATAGCTGACTATTAATGGCATGCCCCAAATGTGTACAGAGAACCTCTTGGCAAAGACAGAATTGTTTTGGTTTCATGTGTTAAAAAAATTATCTGTCTAATCATTAGCTGAAAATTAAGCTAATGGAGACACACACAACAAAGAACACAGACTCTAGAGAACTTGCTCAGAAAATTCACTAAGCAAACAGACCACAATTATAACAAGCAGCAACAACAAGCAGCCCTGGGAAAGGGGGAATCTGATTTCCAGATTTGCCACATTATATATTTTAAATGTTCAGCTTTCAACAAAAGCTTATGAGTAATGCAAGTAAACAAATGGTATGGTCCATATATATATGGAAAAAAAAGAATCAATTGTGGAATATACTATAAAGCATATGGACCTCACAGGGCCTGGTTTTCCAAAGCCTTGCAGTTTCAAATATTGACCTTGTGGAGGACTGGAAATTTTCCTCAGGTTATAAAGTCTCTGGTGTAATATAAAGATTTGTAACACAGCAAGGTTGCTGGCTCAAGGACAGACAGGTTACTGATTGATATGTGTAGACACTGGAAAATTTCTGGAGGGAGAAGGAATGTTTGCTAAGATCAAACTTTTGTTAATGGATCACTTAATTGTCTAAGGGAATGTCATCTGACTTATTTCACTGAAAGTTACCAGCCTATATTGTTAAACTATAACCCCACCTAT
>NW_007734526.1:7917-9821 GCF_000696425.1 Galeopterus variegatus | reverse complement strand
GTCTGGAAAATAAATGCAGGAAGAGAACCCCAATTTGTGGTTAATTTCCCAAGGAAGGGATACCTCTCCCTTGAGGTTTCTGGCAGGATATTAACCACTTCGGGGTCTCTCACTGGTCAGAAGAGATGGGCTTTGAGTAATCCTTTGCATCTTGGTCATCCAGGGGAAGTGGGGTGACAAATCCTTGGGGGGCAAAGGAACAATCAATAGAAACTGTCCCTGTGAAAACCCAGCCATTAAACTTATCACACAAAAACTTTAAATTAGCTATTATAAATAAGTTCAAAGGAGTAAGAAAATGTAGGAATGATGTCTTATCAAATAAATAACGTCAGTAAGGAGATAATAACTAAAAGTATAGAAATTCTGGAGTTGAAAAGCACAATAACTAAATAAAATATTTGCTAGAGGGGCACAACAACAGATTCAAACAGACAAAAGAAAGAATAAGTGAACTTGAAAACTGGTCAATTGTGATTATCCAGACTGAGTAGCAGAATGGGAGGAAAATAAAGAAAAATGAATAGCCTCAAAGAGCTGTGGGACACCATAAAGCATCCCCAAAAACACATAATAGGAGTTCCAGAAAGAGAGGAGGTAGAGGAAAAAAAAGTAATATTTGAAGAAGCAATGTCTGTAAACTTCCTAAATTTGAAGAAAAAAACATTTATCTATATATCCAGAATCTCAAGTAGGATAAATCTAAAGAGATCCACTCTTAAACACATCATGATTAATTACTCAAAACCTAAGGAAAAAGAGAAAATCTTGAGAGCAGGAATAGAGGAGTAACTCATGATCTCATACTTACAAGCAATCTTCAATACGATTAACAGATGATTCTGATCAGAAACCTATGATTATTTAGAGACCAGAAGGAAGAAAAATGACATATTGAGAAGGCTAGGAAAAAAAAAAAAAAAAAAGATGTCAACCAAGAATTCTATATCTGGCAGAACTCTCATTCAAAAATGAAGGTGAAATCAAGATGTTTCTTATTTTTAAATATATTTCTAAATAAACCAAAACTGCGAGAGTTCATTGCCAGCTTATCAGTCCTACATGATGTACTAAAGGGAGTTCTTCAAGATAAAATAATAATAATAAAAAAACAAGACAGTGCCTTGAATCTACATGAAGAAAGAACGAACGCCAATAAAGGTACATAGGTAAATATGAAAGATGGTATAATGTATTTTTTATTTGTAAACCCTTTTTTCCTATCTGATTTAAAAGTCAACTGCATAAAGCAATAATTATAAATCTATTTTTATGGGCACCCAAAATATAAAGATGTAAATTGAAATCACAACAAAATAATAGAAGTGGAGGACAGAGCTTTACAAGAGCAAAAAATTGAGATACAATTGTAATTATGTTGGTGCTAATTCTAACTATATTGTTAGAAATTAAGATATTCTGTAGATATTTGCAAAGTCCAGTTGGTCCAAAATGTGCTTTAAATCCTGTGTTTCTCTGTTGATTTGTTGCCTAATCTGTCCAATGTTGACTCTACAAAAAACAAAACAAAACAACTCTTAGAGTTGATAAACAATTTCAGTAAAGTCACAGGATACAAAATCAACACAAAAGTCAGTAGCATTTTTATACTCCAACAATGAACTTGCAGAAAAATAAATCAAGAAAGCTAGCCCATTTATAATAGTCACACAAAAAATAAAATACCTAGGAATAAAGCTAACCAAGCATGTGAAAGATCTCTATAACGAGAACTACAAATCACCATTGAGAGAAATTAAAGAGGACACAAGAAGATGGAAGATATTCCATTCTCTTGGATTGGAAGAATTAATATTGTGAAAATGTGGATACTACCCAAAGCAATATAGAGATTCAAGGCAATCCCCAATGACATTCTCCACAGAAATAAAAGGAAAAAAAAA
>NW_007734526.1:5205-7148 GCF_000696425.1 Galeopterus variegatus | reverse complement strand
AATATAGAGATTCAAGGCAATCCCCAATGACATTCTCCACAGAAATAAAAGGAAAAAAAAAAATAATCCTCACATTCATATGGAATAACAAAATGCCCCATATAGACAAAGCAAAAAATAAATAAATAAAGCTGAGAGCATAACACTACCTGACTTGCAAATTATACATTTGCCAAGGGATTAATACCCCAAACTTATAAGGAACTCAAACAACTTAACAGTAAAAACAAACAAGCAAACCAATTAGAAACTGGACAAATGAGCTGAGTAGAAATTTTCAAAGGAAGGTATATAAATGGCCAACAGGTATATGAAAAATTGCTCAACATCATTAATCATCAGAAAAATGCAAATCAAAACCACATTGAGATGTCATCTCACCCCAGTTAGACTGGTGATTATTAAGAAGACTGAGAAAAACAAATGCTGGTGAGGATGTGGAGAAAGGAATGTAAAGTAGTACAATCATCGCGGAAAACAGTACGGAGGTTTCTCAGACAACTATAGCTAGGACTACCATATGATCCAGCTATTCTACTTCTGGNCGGAGGTTTCTCAGACAACTATAGCTAGGACTACCATATGATCCAGCTATTCTACTTCTGGGTATATACCCAAAGGAATGGAAATCATCATGTTGAACGGATACCTGCACTCTCATGTTTATCGCAGCTCTATTTACAATAGCCAAAATATGGAACCAACCTGATTGTCCATTGATGGACAACTGGAAAAGGAAAATGTGGTAAATACACACAGTGGAATATTACTCTACCATAAAAAAGAATGAAATATGCCATTTGTAGCAACATAGATGAACATAGGGAATATCATGTTAAGTGAAATAAGCCAGGCACAGAAAGAGAATTACTGCATTCCCTCACCCATAAGTGGGAACTAAAAAATAAACAAATAACTTTTTAAAAAGATAGAACAATCACAATAATATATTGAACTTACAAAAGGAGAGAACAGAACCAAGGTTACCAGAGGTGGAAAGGGGGAGGGAGAGGGAAGATAAAGGAGGAATTGGTAAAGACCATGATAAATGATTACATTATATAATTTTAAATATAATAATTATCCTGATTTGAGCATCACATATTGCACACAAGTAATGATATTCAACTCTGTACCCCACAAATATGTATAATCAAATATGTCACAACAAAAAAAAATGACAATAGTATTCCCAGAAAAACCACTAAAAATTAAATCTAAATAATATATAGTGAAATAAATGACAAGGGAATTAAAATGATATATTAAAAGTATCTAAAACAAAATAAGGCAATAATGAAGAAAACAAGGAACAAAAAGATATGATATATAAAAGAACTAATAGTTATCCTTATGAGAAAGTACAATAAAAATAAATGAACTAAACTGTCCCATTATAAGGCAGAGATTTACAGAATAGATTTTTAAAGGCATGCTGCTTATAAAAGACTTGCTTCATATTCCACACTAATTAATTGACAGTAAAAAAAATTAAAAAGTAATAAGATGAAAACAGTAATCAAAAGAAAGCTAGAGAGGGTGTCAATTATAAGAGAATATAGACTTTAAAACCAATATTAATATTAGAGATAAAGACAAACATTTTAAAAAGATAAACGTTTTAAAAAGATCAATCTATCTAGAATATTTACAATTAAAATAGAAAGAAGCATTGAAGGAAAGAAAGAAAAGACCAGAATAATACATTGAACTTTCAGAAGGAGAGAACAAACCTAATGACACTAGAGATGGGGGCAGAAGGAGGGAACGAGTTTGGGAAGTGATAGAGTGGTCAAAGGTCATAAAGAAATATCATGATTTGTAAGAATGAATATGCTAATAATGAATAAAAAAATTTTTTAAAGAATATTTTACAATTATAAACATATACTCACCTGACAACAGAGCCTCAATACATGAAGAGATACATGAAGATATATCTG
>NW_007734526.1:4075-4717 GCF_000696425.1 Galeopterus variegatus | reverse complement strand
CAATAAAACAGAGAGTAGAAAAACAATAAAGTCAACGATACCAAAAGTGGTTCTTTAAAAAATATCATTTAAACTAAGAAATCTTTTTCTCAACTGACCAGGAAAAAAGAAAAAAAATAAGAGATACAGAGAGGAGATTCAAAGTAACTAATAAAGAATAAATTAGGATTCATTGTTACAAACTTTGCAGAAATAAGATGGAGAATAAGGGAAAACAATAAACTAATGTCATCATATTAGGTAACTTAGGTGGAATAGACAACTTTCTAAAGAAATAAAAACTCCCAAATCGGACTCAAGAAGAAATAGAATATCTGGATGAACTTACAAGACAGAAAGATACTGAGTTAGTAATCAAAATTCTTCCAAATAGAAAAGACCAGGACAAGATGTTTTCACTGGTGAATTCTGCCAAACATTCGAAGAAAATTAACAGCAATCCTTCTCAACCTTTTGTAATATAGGAGAGAAGGGAACACTTCCTAATTTATTTCTGTGAGGCCAATGTTACCTTGATACCAAAACCACATAAAGAGATTACAAGAATGAAAATTGCAGAACAGTATCCCCTATAAATACAGATAAAAATTTCTCAAGAAAAACTGATCAAACCAAATCAAACTACATATGAAAAGAATGATA
>NW_007734526.1:1624-3223 GCF_000696425.1 Galeopterus variegatus | reverse complement strand
ATAAAAATTTCTCAAGAAAAACTGATCAAACCAAATCAAACTACATATGAAAAGAATGATACACCATGGCAGAGTTGGATTTATCCATGGAATGCAAGGCTGGTTTAACATTACAAAAATTAATAAACGTAAAACAGTATCAGTAAAACAAGGGAAAAAATACACACAATCATCTCAATAAACTCAGAAAAAGCATTCGACAAAAGGTAGCACCCTTGCATGATGAAAACACTCAACAAAGCAGAAACAGAATAAAACAACTTCCTCAACCTGATTAAGGGAATCTTAAAAAACAAAACAAAACACACAGCTAACTTAATATTTAATGATGAAAACCTGACAGTTTTCCCTCTAAGAATAGAGAAAAAACAAAGATGTCTGCTTGCCACTTTTATTTAAAATTATACTGGAGGCTCTAGTCAGGCAAATTAGGCAAGAAAATAAGTGACATCTAGATTGGAAAAAAATAAGTAAAGCAATCACTATTTGAGATAGCGTGATCTTATATATCGAAAGCTCTAAAGAATCCAGAAAATTATTAGTGTTAATAAATGATTTCAGCAAAGTTTCAGAATACAAGATAAATATCTAAAAAACAGTAGTATTTCTATATACTACAATGAAAAAACACAAAATGAAATAAACAATTCAATTTACAATAGCACCAGAAAAGAATAAAATACTTAGGAATATTTTCTAAAAAATAAGTTAAATGGTTGTACATTAAAAACTAATAAAACTTTGTTGATAAGTTTAAGATAAATAAATGGAAATACATTCCATGTTTATGAATTATAAGACAATTTTAAGATGTTAATATTCTCCAATTAATCTATGGATTCAATACAATGAAATCCATATGACAATTTTAATTGCTTTTTTTGAAGAAAGGAACAAAATAATCTTAAAATTTGTATAGAAATGCAAAGGATTAGAATAGCTACACAGTTTTTTAAATTATGAGAACAGGAAAGGATGTTCACACTCACCATTTTATTTCAACACTGTAGAGGAGAATCTATTCAAGGCACTTCACCATGGAAAAAGAAATAAAAGGTAACTACATTGATAAGGAAGACATAGAACTATCTCTATTTAAAAATGGCGTGATCTTGTAAATAAAAAATCCTAAGGATGCCACTTAAAAATATAATTAATAAATGAATTCAGCCAGATTGCAGGATACAAGCTCAATATATAAAAGTTTATTGTTTTTCTATACACTAGCAATAAATCTTCTGAAAATATAACTAAAAACCATTGCCATTTTTGACAGCATCAAAAATTATAAAATAACTAAGAATAAATTTAACAAAGTGTAATACGTGTACCCATACACCAAAAACTATAAAGCATTGCTGCAAAAAATGAAAGAAGGTGTTAATTTATGTAAAATCTGTTACAAAAAGAAAAGACATCCTTGTTCATGGATTGGAAGACTTAATATTCTTAAGATGACAAAACTGCATAAAACAAAGTTGAGATCCAGTGTAACCACTATCAAAATCACAACAGCATTTTATTCAGAAATAGAAAAACCCATCCTGAAATTCATCTGGAATTTCAAGGGTCTGAATTTTCAAAAAGAAAAGAAAAAAC
>NW_007734526.1:0-669 GCF_000696425.1 Galeopterus variegatus | reverse complement strand
ACATACAACACATAAAATAATGGAAGCAGTGTATTTCTTACAGGTTCCAGAGAGAAGAGGACAGCAGGCTTCACAGGGACAATGGGAAGAGGGGAGCCATCCAGAACACACTAGCCAGCTAGTGGGGAGCAAGAGGGGAGGACAGGCAGACCTGTGGTCTCAGGCCTTCACTGAGGCTCAAAGTGTCGCCCAAAGAGGTTTCCTTTGGAGAATTCTAATTGTTTAAAGCAACCAAGCAAGCAAGAGTTCCCTGGGGTCATGCTATGACTGAGAGGGGTCACTAGGGCAAATCTGCACAGTCCATGTGGGGTGAGGATCAGTGGGGCAAGTCAAGCAGGTTGTATATAGTTGTCCAGCAGGGAGATGGTCACCAGGATGTGCCTGTATAAGGCAGGTATCTGGATCAAATGCCTTAAGGAACTGGGAGGGGGTAGAGAACTGAAAACTATGTCAAGGGTGATAGCACTGCTTCTGGTATCAGAAAGTTAAACCTATATTCAAAATGGATACCAAAACAACATAAAATTATACAAATTCATTGCATTCATCATCTAGGATTTGGCAAAGGATTGATACTAAAAGCACAAAAATGATGCCAAAAGCATAAGGAACAGTGAAAAATTAAGGTCCAATTCATTAAGTTCATTATTATCTTTGGGCTTCAAGAAC
>NW_007734525.1:71920-91786 GCF_000696425.1 Galeopterus variegatus | reverse complement strand
GGTGGGGAGCAGTCGGGCTTTGCCCCGCAAGTGGGGCTGGGCTGGGGGTGACTCACAGAGCTCGCAGAGTTGGGCCGGTCCGGCGCGTTCCACTCCGTTTCTGTGTCGTTTCTGCTGACTTACTTGGCCTTTGTTGTCTCGGGCTGCTCACTCAATCCCGCAGCAGGGCTTGGGCGCTCTCAGGAGTCTTCTTTTGTGTCGGCCCTAAAACCTCGAACCTGTTGTTGCTTGTTTGTCCCAAAAATCAAGAAATACTTCTGTCAGCATGTTTCTAGAAGAATGAATGGAAATAGTGAAAGAAATAGCTAACGGGTTGAAAGTGGGTTGACTGAATATTGGAATTTGATGTGGGGAGGAGTATGTCAGAGGATGGCAGCTTTTCACTATTACTGTTTGACTTTTTAAATGATGTTTATGTGTACTTTTAATAAAAATACAAATTCATTTGGACAATTACAATATAGTTTTATACATGCAATGTTAATGGTAAGCATTTGGTGTCACGGAAGCACAGAGGACAGGATGTTTAGCCCAGATTTTGGGAATCAGTAAAGGCTTCTGGGAGAGAAGATTCCTAGATAGAATCCAGAAGAGTTAGCTGAAGCCACTGGAAGGGTAGGACAGTGGGATGAGTTTTCTAGTAGGTAGGAGCAGAATGTGCAAAAGCCTTAAAGTTTCTACATTGGAATAAACCCTTGTAGATTAGCATACCTAAGGCTAGCAGTATCTCCAGTGGCCATTATAGAGCCTACCAGTAAATTCTCACTAAATGTTTTTAGAATGAATGAATTCACAACTGATGTGAGGAAAGGGTTTTTTAAAAATGTGAGGTCTGGGAAAGGAGACAGACATATGCCAGTTATATGCAACTGACTTTCTGTCTAGATAGCCAGAACTCTAGGCAAGAAGGTATAGCAAATCCAGACCTCTACAAACTAACCAGTTTGTCATCCAATTGTGTGGGTTCTTTCTGAGATACATAAATAATCTTCTCAGGAGTTTAGGAACATAATTACAGTAATCCAACATGCTCATGGAATAAAATGTACTAATGAAAAGTGTGTCTAATAGTTAAACTGTGTATGTAAACACTACCCTTTTAAAATATTAGGAGACAATATAAAGATTAAAATTCTTCTATATAGACTATTAGAATTTATCAGGATTTTACAGTATTTCTTTTTTTATTTGTATCTAACAGTTCTCTGGCAAATGTTTCTAGTGCTTTCCCTTATTTTAGTATATGGTACTTGCCACCATTTACTGTAATTATAAACTGTCTCAGTTTCTTAACTGAGAAGTTTTAAATATTATATTTTTGTACTAGATATCCATTTTAATTTAAGTCCTATTAAAATTGGACTTAAAATTTTAAAAGTGGATAAGGAAGCAGCCCTCTTAAAACACTCTCTTTTTCTCTCATCTTGGCTTCTGAATGTCTACCAAGAGTTGGAAGTTTTAGACTTTGTCCTTAAATCCCCTTATTTGTTCAAGCCAACTTTACCATAACCATTAATTTTGCTTTGGTTGGTTACAAAAGGTCACCAATGAGTGAAATTCCAAAAGTTAGTGAAAATATGGTTGTTTAGAGACTGGAATGAATTTTCTTTTAAAAAATAGATCCACAAAGAGCTATTTAATCAATGACACTGATAAGGCATAGTATTACTAGAATTTACCTGAATCCTGGCCTCCCAAAAAGGATTTCAGAAAATGAAAAGGAAGCAAGGTTTTTTTTTCCCTGTTTGGATTTAAATTTTGAAATAGACAATTTAGTCTTATTTTCTCTTTCTTTCTTTACTCCCTGTTTTGACATCCTATCCAGTCACCATCAAAGGGGTTTCATCCTCTAAAATGATCTGTATCTCTCTTTTCCATCGCCACCACAACACACAGCAAAACACACACACGCACATGCCAAATATGCTTTTTTTCCAAGTACCTAGCATCTGCCAGAAGTCAACTAGAAGGCATTCTAATTAAAGGATCTCATGTTAATATATAAATTAATTTTCCTAGAATGGTTTTGGCCTTTTCAAAGAGAATATTTATTGGTGCCAAAGAATTCTAATGGTATAACAAAGTAAAATAAAAAATGAGGCCATGTTGAAGGCTGCTGGGGTTGGGGCACCATCTTGTCTGGGAGTGAGTGCCTGTGCTAGTTTGTCACATTATTTTGCCTTTGTTCTCATCAATCTAGGTATTGCCTAAAAATTTCCAAATTGATTTTCAGGAAGGTTGTCAAGGTATTGGGAAGGTTATAAAGCCAGAGAGAGTAAAAGGTGGATAGTAATTTGTAAATAGGGTGACCATAGATCGAGATTTGCCTAAAATTTGCCTGGCTCACACTTGTCCTGGCAAAATTGTTAGTTTATAGCTTCACTTTTAATTCTCAGAAGTGTCCCCGTTTGGATGATAAATTAAATGATCACCTTCTTTATGTCACATTTTTATAAATAGGATATTATTTGTAATTCATAAATAGGAAATAATTTTGTTACGGCCAGGCAAGTGACCCTTTCCTTTAGACTCAGGCTCTCAGTACCTGAGTAAAAGCCTCATTTATAAGCATCCTGAACTAGTGAAATATAAGCACACTGTATCCTTGTAATTCTGTGGAATAACTTGGAACTTGTATTAAGACAGTAAGTGCTCATTTATGTATTTTCAAATTGCCCAAAATAAAAATGGGAATTATCTCAACTTTCAGGCATCATCTCTGTATATGGATTTCTAAATTGTTTTGTGTAATTACTTACTATTCAGCTTTTCTCCTTCTGTTGAGTACACATATGAAGCAGCAGATGGCATTCTCTCCCTACAATTGATAGGTCCTCCTGTATGGTATGTTACTAACAGTTACTGTTAAATTGAGTAGGAAAGCACTTGAATAATGAAACAGAAAAACGTATCATGATAGTAACTTCAGTGGATTGCAGTAACTCTAAGTGCTATCCAATATTGAAATAATGTACTAGCTGCTATTTTTAGGTAGTTGGATATATTTCGATTGTTGGCAAAATGTACCTTTGTATTTGATACACAATTTTGGGGAAAAGTATTTAGGAAGTTCAGTTACAAAACAACTTTTGTGCATAGAATTTTCACTTTGGTAAAAAGTGAGTAGCAGCTTAAAAACATTTTAAACAGTAAGCATTTAAACATTTTAAATATTCCAGTAACCAAATACAGTATATCATGCAGATTATAGGGGGAAAGTACCTGTGACAGTTAAGATTATATTTTGAAGATTGACTGTTAGAGAATAATGCTCAATGACTTTTGGGATTTTCTGTTAAATGTTTTAAAACTTTTCAAACTTTATTTCTGGGCTGCTTTCGGATTGCCATATACTGTGTAAATGTATTGTAATATGTCTTTGCAATTGAGTATTATTTGACCTAGTTAGGTTTTCCTTCTTGGTGAATGGTTAGTGCTTATAATCCAAGTTAATGTTTGTACTGCTAGATTGTTTTATTGCTCAGGGATTTGTTCTTCCAATAGCTGTATAATATATCCAATGCGTATATAATATAATACATCAGTATTCAAATAGGCCCTTTTTTAAAAGAAGATTTCTCTATGCCCTTTTCCACTTAATTCATCCTACATAATATATATTAATTATAAAAAAAACATTCTACACATTCTATACCTTTATTAAACAGAATGTTGAGTAAAATAGACTAAAGGCCTAATAATTTTTTAAAAATGTCTTTGCTATATGAGTGGATTTGCCAAGTTGCACTTTAAGTATGAGCCCCCTAAGTGCATTTAAGTGTTTATTCAAGAGCATTAAGCACTAGATGAGTTTTGGAGCAGAAAATCCTAAAGTTAAAGTCTTAGCCACTGGTAATTAAAATTATGATGTAAGCTGGAGAAATACAGGATGTAATTTGGGAAAATATGAGCTTAGGTTTTTTTTTTTAAAGCTGACTTATCATTTATCATTTATCCCACCAGATTAAATATACCATTATTTGGCATTAAATCTTAAGTGAATTATATGTATAGTTGTGTCATTCTTTATTATATACATACATTAAACACTTTTCTGTTCCTTGTGCTAAGTGCTATGCTAGACTCTGGAAGAATACAAAGATGATGATTGTTTGTGATTATTTGATGAAATATATGCTTACCCACAGAGTATTTTTAATACTCTATATTAATCTATATTTTCTTATCATTTTAAAATTTATTTTTAATAGTTATAAATTCTAAAACATTTATACAATTTGAGTTCAGTGGATAAATGTGCAAAGTAAAACTCCATGTGCTTTCTCAGATTATGAATCACATTTTTTGGGTGGTTCTCTTGAGTAATTATAGTTTGATAAATTTTGAAAAAGTCCGACGGAAGGGGACAATTTCTTCTGGTGGAGATATGTAAGTTTTCTGTTTCAGGTATATTTATTTCAACTTCTGATTTTTAAAATTTTTTTAGTGATTGCAAGAAATTGTTGTAATAGAAATAATAAATTAAATATCACATAGTATGTGACTAAGATATATCTTTGAAGACTTTTTAACCCTAAAGAATATTCTTAATTTAAAGAGGTTTTAGGGCTGGCCGGTTAGCTTGGTTGGTTAGAGCATGGTGCTTGTAACACCAAAGTGCAGGGCTCCATACCTGTACCAGCCAAATATTAAAAAAAAAAAAAACACGTGGTTTTAGTTACTAAATTTTACAGCTCTAAAATTTCACCTCCCCCATTGGTCTGTAATTTTTTTTAATAGTCTTTGAGTCTTATGGAAATCACGCACAAAGCACAAGATAATCTCCCCCCACAAATCAAAAGATATCATATACAATCTTATCCCTGAAAAAATATTTTCTGTAATTTAAATATGTCCACAGTTCATGATATATACATGGTCTATGCATTTATTTGATAGTTCTTGTTTCTGGGATATGAATAGATGTTCTTGAAAATTCAGGGACCTTGCCAGGTATCTCACTGACCAGTTTGTAAGATGGAAATGGGAAGCCTTCATTACTGGTGTCTTGGGATGGAATCTGCTGTCTTAAAAATATTTAAGGTGCTTAACGAAAGGTCATGTATGAATGCATGTCACTTACTTTGGCATTTCAGTGAGTCATATGCAAATCTTATCGTACTTCTACTAGAAATGTGTTCATCTGTGATGCTGGTGCTAAAATTGGTTATCTTTATTATTATCTAGTGTCTGAGTAGTTATCAGTCAGAATCTCATTCTACATCCTTGAAAATATTTTCTTTCTTCTGCTCACAATTGCTTTAAGTAGCTTGCTTGAAGGGAATCAGGATGAGATAGTATCTATCTTACTTCTGCAGAAACCCTGAAGCTTTCAGTCTATATAAATAGTCCATCCCATATCTTTGTTTCTTCTTCAGCAAATGCTTAACACCTACTGTATATTATAAAGACTTGTTGATCACCTGCGAAGATAAGGAAAAGTCATATTAGTTACAAGTTTGTAAATAAATATGGTTGAAACATTTCCAGTAGAGTTTTAGTCTTCAAAATAGTCAAAGATTTCCTACAAAACTGAATGAGTAATATTATGGATCATTTTATTTTTGATCATTTATTTCATAATTCTTTAAAAGTTCCCTATACTAATTACTTAATCACTTCTATACTAATGTTATGCTTTTTTTGGTAAGATAGGTATAAGAAGATAATCATTTTTCCAAAGGCACGTTAGTATTCCAAGAATAGGTAAGTTTAGCCTAAGAGCCTGGTGTTAAGTAGTTAAACATTTTAATGATATTCATGTATTGGGGAAGAGGTATTTATATTTTTCTTTTTCAAATATATACTATTCATTGCTAATTCATGTACTTATCTAATATCTTGGAAGAGAAAATTAAGTTAGGCTTATTGAAAACTGTATTGTTACAGTGATGTAAAACAATAAAAGCCAATGTATTAGCAAAAGGACAGAAGAAATATGATAAAATATTAATTTGTTGTCTCTAGTATTAGAGCACTGAGCAATTATTTTCTTTCTTTTTTTGTATTTTCAAATTTTTCCCACTGGTTATATTATATATATTTGAGAAATCCGGTAAAGTCCAATTAAAAGTGCTTAACTGTGGTTGTCTGAGTCTGAATAGTACTGCCTTTGTTCAGGTGATATTTTTAGGCAACAGTTTATTTAATTCATAGCATAGTGGGCTGTTTATTGAATGAATTTTTTTAAAATATCAATAATTATTCTCCAATTATACTATGTTCTAAGTCTTATAAATTTAGGTTCTACTACACATAGATGTATGCAAAGTGCATATATTAGATTCCCACTGACTTCAGAGAAAAGCATGTGCTGATTATATTTCTGCTTATTTTATCAAACTAGGTACCGCTAGGTTATGTAATATTAAAGTCTCTTACCACCATGCGGCAGAAAACCAGATAAATAGAAACTACAGTAGTGGAAAATAATAGTTAATTTTTATATTCCATCTGGTATATTTATTTTTTACTTCCTGTGAAAAGGCCAAAAAAACATTTTTTTTAGCTTCAACAAAGGATAAATGAGCATTCTGAATAAAGCTTCTTTACTGTCCTAATGATTAATGATCACTGAACACTTTTGAAAGATTAGTATTTTTCAGAGCTGCTAAAAAAATATAGTGTTTTATTTAATTACAAGAAAGTAAAGGCTCTTCACACTGACAGGTGGTGGAAATTAGCAGACAGTATTGAAATTGTGCTGTGCACGAGAAATTAGATCTCATTTTAATTCTGCTTTTCTCAAGTAGCAAATGAGGTTAATGCCATACATATTCAGCTGATATGGATGAAGAAATTGATATAAAGTAGATCAACATAGCTACAGGGCTAGATTAATTTATAGGTAAAGAGGCAGTGATAAATGAAAGTAATGTAGTAGTGGTCACTAAACTCCTCTGCCATGAGGGATTCAATAGCGTTAGTTGCTCATTAAAGGCATTGTCGGGATGCATCAAATAGAAATTTGAAAAGGAATAGCCAACTAACCCCTAATTATCAAAATACAGAAAATACTAATTATGCCTTAATTAGCTTTTCTTTTAATGTACTGAAATTTGTTACTTTTTGTGTGGCACAAATGGATAGTTATATCAACAATAAATAGGTTGTTTTAATAACTTTCTTTTACCTCTGGGAAAACTATACTCCAATTTTTAATATGCAATAATGCTTCTCTCTAGCCTGTAGGAGATGAAAATTATTAAGTAGCTTTATTTTTTTTGAAGATTTTATAGCAGCTTTGGGAAGAATTATTTCACCATGCATCAATTACTTTTAATTGAACTGAATATTTTTCAGATTGTACCAAATGCCTCTCATTTAAGTTTAGCAGAGTTTAAGAAGGAATCATAATGAGAATTGCATATAACCTCTGTTGTGTTATAAACAGATAAGGATGATAATTTATTTTGAATTTTTAAAAAACCAACCCAAGGTTGGAATTGTTATTTGTTTCTGGTTATTTCTGGTAGTGTGGTGAAATAGAGGCTATATATTCTAGAAACTTGGCTTGTGATTTTTTTCTTCCCCCAAATAAGGTAGTTATCAACAATCCAGTTAAGAAAGGATTCATCTATTTAGAATATAGATGCAGTGTTGAATTGAGAAGCAGTTTGGGCTTTTAGTAAAATAGACCTCAAACCTGCTCTGGGCTCCTCACTAGCTCTTTCTACATTTGGGAAATCCATTAATTTTTCTGAGTAACAGTTTCATCACCTATCAACAAGAGTGATACCTTTTACAGAGATATTGTGATGATTAGGTAAAATATGGCCAGTACCTAGTGTTGAATTTAATACAATGCAAATGCTCAAAAAAATAATAGCAGTTGTTATTGGTAAGAGAGCAGATAGGACTGGTTTTAAAATAAGAAAAATTCTTTTAGAATATAGATGCAGTGTTGAATTGAGAAGCAGTTTGGGCTTTTAGTAAAATAGACCTCAAACCTGCTCTGGGCTCCTCACTAGCTCTTTCTACATTTGGGAAATCCATTAATTTTTCTGAGTAACAGTTTCATCACCTATCAACAAGAGTGATACCTTTTACAGAGATATTGTGATGATTAGGTAAAATATGGCCAGTACCTAGTGTTGAATTTAATACAATGCAAATGCTCAAAAAAATAATAGCAGTTGTTATTGGTAAGAGAGCAGATAGGACTGGTTTTAAAATAAGAAAAATTCTCTACAATTTTTTTTTTCCTTTTTGTCTTTTTTCGTGACCGGTAACGGGATCGCAACCCTCAGTGTCGCGCCCGCACCGCGCTCAACCAGTGAGCGGACCGGTCTCTATGTGGGATCCGAACCCTCAGCGGGAGCGCTGCTGCACTCCCAAGCACCACACTCTACCGAGTGCACCACCGGGCCGGCCCAAAATTCTCTACAATTTATTGTAATGGGAAAATTCTCTTTGAAAGAATTGTGTGTAATCTAAGCTTAGAATATCTAATGTAATTCTCAATCCGTATTGGAAACCAACTGATTAATCACAGATTGATTTTTTCCCCCCATGGAGAATTTGGAAACAGTTTATCTTTGGGGAAGGTATTTACAGTGATTGTAATATTGGCAGATAATCTAAGTTCATGTTGTCTCCGAATGCCACGCAGAACTGGGAATTAAAACCAGACAATCTGATTGTAAAGTCAAGACTCTAGAAAAAGATAAAAGTTGGGCTTCTGACCTAATCAAATCTGTCATTAGTTCAAAAGCTCTATTTTCCATCCTCTCTTGCTTTTGATGCTTATGTTGGAATTGTGTTTCCTCTCGTTCCTCCTCTTCTGCTTCTTTCTCCTCTATCTTTTATGGGGTGACAGTCATGGGATGCACTAGTCATTAAACTGTACTTGTGATAGTAAGCCTCTCCAACTTTGTTTTCCTTGTCAGTAAAATAAAAATAATATTAATTGCACTTTTGGGTAATTGTATCAGTGTCTTATGCCAACATCCTTTCATCAGTATCTTTTGTCAAAAAATTAGATAAACAATTTGAATAGGAGAAAGGGAGTGGATCACTAAAAGAGGAGAGAGCAGGAGAGGCATTTTACTATTTCTTGAGATTAGAATACTAGTATTGCCTTAAAAAATAAGCATTGCCCAGTCTACTTAACAGAAGTATAAATGCTAAATAAGTAAATATATGTGAAAGTAAGTTGTAAACTATGTATTATCGTGCATGTCTGTATGTTACATGTAAAAAGAGAATACTACCTTCCACCTGCTTACAAACTAACCAGAAGGAACAGTTAAAACAGTGATTCTGAAGAGAAGGAAAATGAACGGGTTCGTTTCTGTGGAGGGTAAAGGAGACTGGGAGAGAATGTTAGAATGGAAGGAAGGTAAGATTTGTATGTTCATCAGAAATGATGGAGTTTTAAAAGGTTAGAAATGTTGAATTAAAGCAATAGTTTCAAACTGAGGCCCCAGAACAGCAGCAGTGTTAGCCACCTGGAAACTTGTTGAAAAAGAGATTCTTGGGCTCTACTCTGAATCAGGATCCCTGCAGGTGGGACCAACAAGCCCTTCAGGTGATTCTGATGCTCACTAAAGTTTGAGAACTAGAGAATTAGTTGCTTGGAGGTAGATGCTCTGTCTTCTTTCTTTTTATCATCACAAACAACTAGGTTGGTTTGTTTGCTAACCCCCTCATGACCACTCTCTCCCCCTTTTAAACCTGAATGCCTAACCCTTTCTTGCTTTTATCTTAACCTGAGATCTAGAGAAGGGAAGGAGTAGAGAACAGGCCACTTGTTTATTGTTTGTTAAACATTGCGTTAAAATACTCTGGGGGAATGTATAAGTCAGTAGGATTTGTGTTTGTTCTCCAGTCCCGTGAACTAAAATGGTATATAAAGTGAATATGTAAAGACAAAATTGTTTTTAAATCAAATTTCTCCTACTGTTTTGACTTTTTAGAAAACTACAATCTGAACTAATGCCTTCGTTCTGAAATGTTGTGACTTTTTTCTGTTCTTGGCATTTTATGTGTATTATATTGTTGGTTATCTGTAGGCTCTAACTTTTTAAAATTAGCATTTTTTAAGAAAAGTACTTCAGACACTGTAGCAAGATTAGGTCAGCAGTCAGTACTTTTTTCTGTTTCCAGAATCATGGCCTTAGAATCAGGTTGTTAGGATTTATTGCCAGTTCTGTGTCTTATTAACCTTGTGATTTTAGGTAAATATGTAATCTCTCCAAGTCTGGAATAGACTACAGATATAATTTAAATGAGCACTTTCCAAGCTATTTTTACGGATCACAAAGCTTCTGCAAATAGAATTTAGTAAGTGATTAGTACTTCAAATGAAAGGATTTTATTTTCCAAAATAAATTTGAAAATTATGGAAAAGCCAGTGTATTATATTTCTCTCTTGGAAATTTACAGTGCATATCAGCATATTGTAGGGAAAGTGAAGATAAATGGTCACAATCCCTCAAGGGGTTTGGAATCTTGCTGAGCACTTGATGTAAATATGTATGTGTGCCCAGGTGATCCTTGGTTATTGTCTAAGGTCATTGTGTATGTGCACCCAGGTGTTCCTGGGTTATCTGACCCACACCCAGGTGTCCTGGATTATTGGACTTAAGTATAAAGGAGGAGTGGGTCTGATCCATCGGGCTCCCCTTCCCTCTTGGGATGTCCCCAGCTGGGCCACAGGGAGGCTGCTACTGCTGCTGGATCTGTAAGCTGCTGCTGCTGCTGAGGAAGCTGAGGCGTGTCAGGGGTCTGGTGACCCAGCCTGGCATGTGAGGGGTCTGTGACCCAGTCTGTACAACAGGTTTGAAGGGTTTGAGCCCTAGCAAGGCAATTGGCTACGTTGACAGGATTCTGACAATTGTCCTAGCAATATACATATTAAAGGGCTTAAGGAGGTGGAGGTCTTGCCATTTAAGGTCCTTAGCACTTACCAGAATTACTTAAATCACAGAAACCTTTTCTGTTGGGAATATATACTTACGTTTTGCAGAAAACAGTCTGAAAAATTCTGTCTACACCAACCACTTCCTTTTATAACAAAGCAATTCTCCCACCTCACTCCATAGAAATTAATGACTTGCCTCATACAGCTGTAGACTCAGTTTGGAACCCAAAGATCTTCCTATTTCATGTTTACTTGTTTTTCTAATCAACTTTGAATGTAGAAAGGAAAATTATTTGAGTAGAAAATTGGAGGTGGTTTTATTATGTAGAATGGCAAGGAAAGAAGAATGTGAGATAATTCTAATATAGAGCTTCTCATGTTTGCCTGATTATAAGAGAATCGAGAATACTTGTTTAAAATTACAAGTTCTTACACTCCTGGAAATGTTGATTTGTAGGTATGAGGTAGGTTATTCTGGGTCACATATGAACCAGGTCTAGGATTTCCAGTTTGATCTTTATAAAATTTTAAGAGTCTTATGATTCTGAGTGACTAAAGTTGGTGTTATCTTTCTACACTGGCAGAAAGATGATTAAATATAGACCAGAGCCTGATAAGAAATGAAGATAAACCTCATTTAATGTACATTCACATCTTACAGTCATGTATGTGTGGGGAAGAAAGAGTTTGGCTTATTTGCTTATTTGTTGCCTTCCCTTTATATACCTTCTAGTAGCTGATGCCATTATAGGAATCTGTCTATTAGGTAGCTGTGAGATCATTTAAAGCTATACATTTTAATCAGCCAAACAGATTATCAGCAAGCTATAAGTTTTCTTTTTATAAATCAGTGACTCATTAAATTCAGTTTTTACTTTTTTTTTTATTGACGCATAATTGATTATACATATTTTGGGGGTTCAACGTTGACATATGTTGACCAAATCAATATTGTTAGCATATACATTATTATAAATCATACTTATTCCTTATGCCCCTTATCCAATCTCTCCCCATTCCCCTCTCCTTCCCCCCTCCCACCTCTGATAACCCTAGATTTCTTCTCTCCTTCTGAAAGAGTAATGGTTACTCTGTTGATTTGTTGCCTAGATGATTTGTCCAGTGCTAAGAGAGGTATGTTCAGGTCCCCCACTATTATTGTAGAGTAGATGCTTCTTCTATCAGTCTGGAATGGGCTTTATGGAGAGAGGCATCTTCTTCTTTTCTTTGGTCTCTTCTAGTGACTCTCCTTGTGTCCAAGGACTGGAGTGGCTGGTGGGCCATCTGCCCAGTGGTTATGGTGTCTAGCTGCTTTTGCGGCAGCCATGGCTATTGTGGTGGCTGTGGTGGGCCACCCACGTGGAAGTGGTGTTTTTGGCATGCTCCTGCCTGGTTGTAGGAGGAGGGTTCAGTCCCCGGATCCATACCTCAGGACCCTGGGCAGGCCCCATGGCAGCAGCAGCATGCCTGGATGCAGGAGGAAGGGTTGGTTCCTGACCCTGGGCAGCTCCTGTGGCAGCAGTGGCATGACTGGTTGCAAGAGGAGGGGTCAGTCCCCAGCTCCATCTGTTTTTACATCCTAAGATGTTGTTGCAGAGCAATTTGGTGGGAGGGGGAGAAGAGAAGAGGGAAGGAAATAGAGTGGGAGAAGGAGGAAGGGGGGGCATGGTTGAGGCCTGTGGCACTGCCCCTCATTCCTGCAGGGGAGACCAGGGGGCTTCCAGTGGTGATTTGGTCATTGCTGGGCTGAATGCAGATGTCAGCAGGTTGTGGCAGAAGCCGTCAGCACCCCACTGCCCTGGCTCGGGAGCCCAGGGTGCTTCCTGCAGTGCCTTTGTGGTTGTCACTGGGCTGGTGGTAGGTGTTTGGGGGCATGGCTGAGGCCCCCAGCCCTCTCCCCTGACCCCTGCTTAGGGGCCCAGGGAGCTTCCACACCTAGATTTTATAGGTGTTCTTCAGTGAGGTGAGACCTTTACTAGTGAATATTAAACTTTATCTCTGGTCTGTGGGTATTTTGTTTTTTCTTTCAGTTCTGCGTTGGATTACTCACTGTTTCCACTACTTAAAGTCTGCACTTGCACTAATTTGTTGTCCTTTGCTTGCTTCTAAAATGGGGGACCAGCACTTGAGCCCTGTGGTTGAGCTAAATTGCTGCTTTGCTGCTGATTCCCTGCGGAAGGCTTTTTGTGCAGCTCAAGTTTTAATGGTTGACTTTGTAGGTACTTTGGGTCTGTGAGATCTGGTACACCTGGGTTGTGTAGGAACTCTGGACCTGAGTCTTTTCAGCAAACTGTTCCCCATGCAGTTTTATATTACTGACGAGTCTACACAGAGTGGCTGCACTGATTGGGGGACAGATCAGCTGTCCATGCTTTGCCCCAGTGTTCCCCCAGTGGGCCTGTCGCCCCTACCATCCCCACTCTGAACACTTCCCATGGGACAGGCCCTGTGCTGGTCCCTTGCAATGACTCACTGGCCTCTAAGTGGCTCCTTTTTTCTTTTGTGGCTCCTTGCTCCTGTGTGGGTCCACGGGAACCCTCTTAGTGGTCTTGCTGGCCTGAGATCCACCAAGGCCCTCTTCTCTCCTGCAGCCTCCAAGCAACTTCATAGGAAGGGCACAGCAGTGTCTTGCTAGCTCCTGCTCTGTGCGCTCACTAGCTCCAGCCTTGAAGTGGCTGAGATTCGAAATGGTAGCAATGATCCTTTCTTTCTCTCATCATGGCTTCTCCTGCCTTCATGTACTCCGTAAGTATCTCCTCCTCTTCCCTTGAGCTCTAGTGGCCCCAGCTTGTCTGTTGTTGCTTTTTAATAGTTGTCAATTTGGTGATTTGTGGGAGAGAGTGATGCTGGATACCATATGTTCCGCCATCTTGACCAGAAGGATTGTTGGGAGATTTCAAAATTCCTCTCAGCAATGGAGATACTATGCGCTCTGCAGGTTCATCCTCTGCTGCTCTGTCTTCCTGCAAAGCTTCCGTGGGTATATCAGGCTCCTTGGAGCAGCCCTGCAGCCCCACAAGTGGTGGTGGTCGCTGGCTGCTGCCATCTTCCTCTCCTCTGGCTCTTCCTCGCTCAGCAGGAGGGTTTCAGGGGAGGATGAGTGAGGCCGGGGGAGGGAGCTGGGAAAGCTGCTCTAGCTGCTGCTCCAGCCCAATCGGGCACAGGGACATTCTACTTTTTGACCATGACTCCCTTGGTCACACAATAGGTGTGTCACACTAAATGGATAGGGTGCCTATAATTTAAACTTAAATCTAGGTCTTTGTCAACCTAAAATAAAGAACAGAGAGACTGACGCTCCAAAACAGTTTATTTGGGAATAGCAAAGAATTGCGATTCAGGATGTGTGTGCTAGGGAAGACCAAAGAGTTTGGGGCAAGGGGAAGCTTTTAAAAAAAGAGTCCATATAAGCTGCTTTGAATCAAAGACCATTGGTCACAGGGGCTTGTTGCAGGAGATGGCATTAGCTTATTGGTGGAGACAACCGTTGTTAGGCAAATGTCTTTGTGCACATGGCTTATCTGGAATACTGTACTTTTGAGGAATTCCTTGGATAGTTTCTGTCAAAGGCACACATGCATGAGAGCCCTTTCTTCATGGCCTTCCGGCTCCATTTTGCTAGTATTTGACAGTGACTCCATTTTGGTAATGGCAACTTTCACATCTTCTTATGTCAGAAAACATTTGAGAATTTAGATGGAAATTTAAACTGGAAGTTTTGATAGTATTTGAAGTAATAACACACCCTTTATAACTGATACCTATTCAAGTCCTATAAAGACAATAAGAATTCCTAATGACATGAGAATTAGTTCTGGTATATATTAAAATGTCTGCTTTCCAATAAATATTCATAGCTAAATCAGCCAGTTGTGGAGAGTCAAACAGACATTATTTGGGAGGGATAAATGTATAAACTGTATATTGTCATGAACAGATTTTTATAATCTATACGTGGGGATTTTATGTGTTATAATTGGAATACTTCTGAATTTTTTATATGCATATCTTTTCTTTAAGGTCTTGAAATTTATGGCCAAGCTACATACACATTTTTGCATTTAACATTGCTATTACAAGTTGTCAATTAGAATGCATTCTCTAGGTATTAGATTGTGTTTGTGTGTTTTTCACTTTCAAGTTAAAATACTGTTATTTTCTGTTCCCTAATTTGTTTTGTAACCTACTTTTCTTTCATGATTTGACTTCAGAGAAACCAAAACAAAATAAAACAAATAAAATATAATTATAATATCAAGGTCCTTAAATATGTTAATATCTGTTGACCCAATGTTTCATGTCTGGAAGTGCGGCCTGAGGAAATATTTTGAAATGCAGGCAAAGCTTTGTGTGCCAAGATATTCGTCCCAGTGATATTTCGGAGAGTAGATGATTAAATAAGTGTTGATACAGCCATATGATGAAATTTGTTTAGACCTAATATAAAAATTTTTTGTTCTTTACCCCCTTGTATTTCCTCTTTCTAGGCATAATCACTGGATCTTTCAGACTTTTTTCTTTTGTGAAAAAATTTTATCAACATGGTATGATATTTTAGATATAATATCACTTTTAAAAAGGGACAAGAAATCGTAAATATACAATTGTTTTTACAAATCACCAGACAAGATTGGAAGAAAATGTATTAAAATGTTAATACTCATGTCTGGGCGTGCCGTTCTTTCAATTACCCTTCACACCCCCTACATAATTTTATTTCTTAAAAAGCTCATGGATAATGGATAATCTTTCTATATCAAAACAGCTAGAAATCTAAGAGTGTGAAAGAAAGGATGCTTGAAGGACCCTCTCCTTTCTCATTGTTACTACATTTAAATGTTAATTAAAGCTATTTTCCCAAAAAGCAAGACAATGAGTGAAGAGATTAGGACACTAGTAGACAATAATGTCAATGAATAAAAGATAGGAGGAGTGGAAAATTGTTTATGGAAATTTCAGTTGAATGGAGTGACTGTAAAAATACCTGAAAATGGACTTCAGAGGAAGCAAAGGTGGTTTTCATGAGATTGGCTGTTTTGGTCATTTGAAATTGGGAATGTGTTTTATTCATACTGTGTTAAGCAGCTTTTCAATTACCATAATAGGTAAATATGAAGAAAGTCATCTCTTCTGGAAGACTTTGATTTTATAGTTATAACATGCCAAAAGTTTTCACAGATAAAAAGTAGTGAAGACAGAATGCAGACCTAGGTTGATCATACTCCAAAGCACTCGCTCTGTGTGTACGTCATGCTTAATTAAGTATTCTAATTTCCACCTAAGATGTACTGTTTTGGTTGTGGAAATAAAAAAAAATTTTAAAGTTACACTGTCATCATTACTACCTTTCCTGTGGGAAAGGGATAATTTATCCTTTTCTAACTTTATGAAAGAGGTTAAGATTTCTTTCTTTGTGTTCCTATTTGTTTTGGAATAGTTTGTAAAAAAATAAAGTGGATTGTTAGCCAAAGGAGAAAAACCCACTACAGTTAAGTCCCCAAAACTGCAGTATAGCTCCAAATCTTCCATATGATGGGTCTAGAAAGGTGGTATACATAAGAATCTTGGAGGTAGGGAGAGAGTGTGTTAAATGCAGATTTCTGTACCCCTCAGAGATTATTATACAGTAGATCTGGGTAAGACCCCAGAAATCTATTTTAATGAGCACCCTTAGTACTTTCGATGAAGGTGAGCCCTGAACTACACCTGAAGGAACAGTGGTCTGAAAGTTTTACCTCCCAGTCTACATAGTGGATGTACTACCAAGGGATGAGGAATGCCTTTACATGTCACAAAAGTATTTCTAGCTTGTTTGATTGAGATTGCTATTTGTCTGTTTGGCTTAGTGAAGTCCTATATATCTATTCTTATACTAAATAAGTACTACTTGACTAAATTGTTGTTTAATATCCATGTCTTTGGGTCTTTTATTCCAAGCTGATAAAAAGCACATAATCCAATATTTCTGTTAAGCTATTTGTAATATATGTTTGAAGTCACGGAAATGTATATATGCTTTGATCCAGTAATGCCATGTCTAGAAATCTTATTAAGAAATTATCAATCCTCACTGCTTTGTATTTGTAAGTAGTAAATTTGGTATATACAGACTCACATCCATCATTATGGGAATTCATGGGATCACTTGAGAAAAATGTTATTATAATGTGAATAGAAAACAGTATACAATATTAAATACATAACAAGATCTAAAGTGTATGAAAAAAGGAGGAACAAAAGAACTATAAAGAAATGAACCAAAATGTTCATTTTCTTTATCTCTCATGACATGACAGCTACAGAGAATTTACCTTCCTCTGCTTTTCTGTATTTTCCAGTATTATTTCTTATAGAAAGAAACACATCGATTTAAAAATATCTGGTCTTTTTAATGTCTTCATAATTAACTTGATTATATAAATGAATATCTAAGGATTTCACATTATCATCATGCATTGCTGCTTAACACAGGATACATCCTGAGAAATGAGTCATGAGGTGATTTTGTCATTGCATAAACATCCTAGAGTGTACTTACACAAATCTAGATGGTATAGCCTACTACACATCTAGGCTGTATGGTATAGCATTATAATCTTGTGGGATCACCATTGTATATGTAGTCCATCTTGAATAAAAGATCGTTATGCAGCATGTGTCTGTACTTTCTATCATACACAGTTTCATAGCATGCTATGAAGTCTGCCAAATGCATGTGAATTTCTTATTGATTTTGGAGAATGTTATTGTTAGTTGCATATGTTTTTGAATGTAGCATTTCGAATGTAATTGTCATGTTGGAGCAACTGTCATTTCAAATAATTAGGGACATTCAGGCCATTTTGGGGTGGAGCTATTTGTTAGAAGACATAGAAGATCATTTATAAACTTTGGTATGTTTTATTTTAAATTTATTTTATTCTTAGGCATATCCATGTAAAATCACCGAAATGGTTGTGAGTAGACTTTACATTCTTACAGTATTTGGATGTACACAATATGAAAAATGTATATGCATTTAAAAATAACATCAGTGCTAAAAGTAGTAGAGGGCTTTGATAGCAGTGCTAATCTAGTGTTAAGCCCTTCTCATTCAACAGTGTAGTGGTCTTGTTGAGGTTCTTGAGACATTGGAACCACTGCTAATTAGAAATAGACCTGACAGTCTGTTTTGTCATGATTTATTTGTGCCTTAGAGATCTATCCAGATACTTTTGCTGATGAGAAATGAAATCATCTGTTACAGTTTCAATGAAAAAAAAAATATGTCAGAGGTTTAAAGGTCTCAGGGCTGTGGTTTTTAATTTGCATAGAATATTTTTTAATTTGGAAAGGAAATTCCAGTGTTTTTTTTTTTTTTTTGTAATTTATCGTTTGTATTTTTTCTAGATACAGAAAATGAATGTTTATGAACCCTAGACTATCACATTTTAGGATATTTTGCTTCCAAGTTTTTTATATTTATATACTATACTAGCACTGTAGAATTTAGAACTAGAAAGGATCTTGAGAAGTCATCTGCTACCTAAAGGCAGTTAAAAAATTTAGGGGCACAAAGAGAGTAAGTGACCTGCCCAGGGTCTCAAAACTATTAAACGTTAGGGAGAAAACTAAAATCTAGGCCTTTATTTTCCTAATGTAATGATTTTACCCAGTTATTTTCCTGGATTACATTAATGCATTTTTCACAAGTAGAGTATATGTCAGTGTTCATAATAATTAAATTTTTAAGTGTATTTCTGTAATTGTAAAAAAAAAAATAAATTCCTGATATTTGTTACAGGGTTTCTTTTAAGCCATTTAATCATATTTTTACAATAAAAAATCAATTTTGAAAACAAATAGCCTAGTTTTTCAGTTCGTGTATGCTGGCTTTATTTTATACTGCTACTAAAGGCACATTATGTTCAAGTATTTCAGTTATCACTGAAATGCATGTCCATTAACTGAAACATTAGGCTGAATATATAATTACTGTCTAAAGCCAATATCTTTGTGAAACTGCACCTACAATGCTATTAAAATATAAGCAGAATTTGTAAACTAATATTTAAATGATTTGGAATTGATACCATCTTTAGCTAACTTAAAACGGAATACTGTATACGTTCAGTTTGATTGTTTTTATGTGCTTAGAAGAATATGAGAATTCTCAAAGATTGAAATATGTGACTTGAGATAGATGAACTTTAACATAGTTGCTATAACATAATACATATTAATCATTCTGGAGATTTTTTTTCCCCAATTTTTTTATTGTTGTAAAGTATACATAACATAAAATTTACTATTTTAAACATTTTTAAGTGTGCAGTTCAGTGATACTAAATAAATCCATATTGTTTTGCAATTACCACCACCATCCATCTTCAGAACTCATATTCTCTTACAAAACTGAAACTCTGTACCCATTAAACAGTAATTCCCACCTCCCTTCCCCTTGCCCCTGGAAACCACCATTCTACTTTCTGTTTCTGTTATTTTGACGACTCTAGGTATGTTATTTAAGTGGAATCATACAATATTTACTTTCTGTTACTCATTTATTTCACTTTGCATAATGTTCTCAAGTTTCGTCCGTGTTGTAGCATGTATCAGAATTTCCTTCCTTTTTAAGGTTGAATGGAATTCCATTGCATGTAAATACCACATTTTGCTTATCCATTCATTCATCAATAGGTGCTTGGGTTGCTTCCATGTTTTAGCTCTTGTGAATAATGCTGCTATAAATATGGGTGTACAAATATCTCTCTGAGACTCTGCTTTTAGTTCTTTTGAGTGTATACCCAGAAGTGGGATTGATGGATTATATGGTAATTTTATGTTTAAGTTTTTGAGGAACCATCCCACTGTTTTCCACAGTGGCTGTACCATTTTACATCCCCACAAACAGTGCATAATGGTTCCAATTCCTCCACATCTTCATTAACACTTATTCTCTATTTTGTTTTACTGAAGTCTTTTATCCATTTAAAAAATATTATATATATATATATATATAT
>NW_007734525.1:58356-70920 GCF_000696425.1 Galeopterus variegatus | reverse complement strand
TATATATATATATATATATATATATATTCTGTTCACAATAAAATTGAGGTAGCTGTAATCAGGATTTTTTAAATTCAAAAAGGTCTTTTTGGGCCTGTCAATGCAAAATTGCTTTTAAATCTGGATATATTGACTATTGAAATCTATCTGAACTTGTATTCCAATAATATGTACCACTTTTCTTTACTGTTACCATATTTGGAAGGATGTTTTGACAGCTGTTGCATATAGATGATTTGCAGTTACCTGCAATGTTCTTTCCAGTTTGCATAATTTATATGTTACTATATAATGTTATTTAATGTATTTGGCACTATTAATTCTCATTTCAGTGCCATGGCTTGAGCATTCATATCCAAGTCATTATAATAAGGAAGCCAGAGTCAAGAAACTTGCTGTTTAGTTTTGTCCCTGCCTCCAATCTTGCATTTTGTAGTGGAAAATTACCAATATCAGGAATAAAAGAAGGACATCAATGTACATCTTAATAGACCTTAAAAGGATAGTTAGGGAACCTAATGAATAGCTATATATCAGTAAATTTGCCACCTTAGAGAAAATGACAAAGCCTTTTAAAAACAGAACTTATCAAAACAAAAGAAGAAATGTAAAATCTAAAAACTTTTACGTCTTAATAAAAGGAATTAAATATATAGTTAAATATTTTCCCACAAAGGAAATTCCAGGCCCAAATGGCTTCACTGAGAATTCTATCAAATGTTTGAGGAAGAAGAAATAACACTACTCTTATACAAACTTTCAGAAAAGAGCGGAAGAGACTAACTTCCCAATTTCTCTTATGGTATAATATAACCTGATACTGAAACCTGACAGGGACATTTCAGAAAAAGAAGATTGCAGATGAATATCCCTCATGAACATAGTTACATAAATCCCCAATAATTTCAAACTTTATGCCAATTATTAGGTCTGAAAGAGAAGATTTAATCAACTTAAGATTAATTCAGTAGTAGATAATGTACTGCTTATGTTTGCATTCTTTAGTTTGTCCTCACGTAGGAATATGAATAAATATTGATGTTATTGCCCAATTTGTAACCAGAAATGGCCAGTTGTCACGAGGATAGCCAATTAGTGTAGTTTATGGCCTGTGTAGTCTCCCATTGTACTTTTATAATGGGCAATTATTCTTTGTATATTCTTTTTTGTATTCATTTAAAAGGAATTCTAACCCATTTTTTCATGGTAATTATGGTAAATTATTTTTTCCAATTAAATATTTTGAAAATTTTCAAACCTTCAGAAAAATTTAAAGAATAGTATTTGTATAACAAATGCCTTTATGATGTATGTTTTGCCACATTTGTTCTTTATTTCTCTCTTTTCATATGTATTTACACATACAAGTATACATTATATATAAACTTTATTTTGCTGACTCATTTGAAAATAAGTTACATACATCATGAGAGTTAACCTCTAATATTTTCCATGCGTCTCTTGAGAACAGGAATATTCCCATATGTAAATACAATACCATTAATACACTCAAATGTTATGATGCTATAAGAATATTACTTAACATATGGTCCATAGTTAAGTTTTTCCTTTTGTCCCAATAGTTTTCTATTTCGCCTTTTAAAAAATGCCTAAACCAAAGACATGAATTGAGTTTAGTTGTTGTGTCACTTTAAATTTTTTTTCCTGTCTTTTTCATTCTTTCATAATATTGGCATTTTTTAAAAAAGTCTAGGCTAACTGTTTTGCAGAAAATCCTACAATTTGTATTTTCTCTGGGTATTGCCTCGGTATTATATCTGTTTAAACAATACTACCAAGGATATTACATAGCTGGGGAAAGGTAATTCTTAATAAGTTTTTTGCAGGAAGAGCACTTCAGACTATGAAACAAATAGCTAAAATGACAGAAACAGCAAACCTTAAATTCACATGGTTATCCTGCAGGTATCAATTCTGCATTACAGTGTTGTTGACTACTTTTATTTAGCTGGTCTTTTTATGTAGGAAATGAGCTAATTTTTAGTATTCATCCAAGGTAAAATTCTATAGCTGTTTTTAAATTACCAGTCTCTTCAGTTTATAGACACTGCCTGAAAATTCCACTGCCTAGAATTATTTTACATTTTCCTAGGATATTTTTGAGAAAACTATTTCAGGATTCTGACTCTTTATTGAAAGGGAAAAAGCATTGAGCCAGGTATCTGGTCATCTTTTGAGAAGTATGCTTCTCATACATAAAAGTAGAACTTGTTAAGTAGTCACTTGAGACATTTTTAGAGTTTAGACCCAGAGAAAAAGTAATAAGAATATATTGTCTTAGTTTAAGTCATTATTTGCTGCCCTATTTTCACTTGCTTCTTGTTTCTCATGACTGTTTTAGCATGTGGAAATCATCACTTGCTAACTTGGATGTTTCCACAAACTGATTGTTTTCATTTAGATTTGATATTTAAGGAATACTTTTAAAAACAGGGATTTGTATGCTTACTGCAGATATGATCAAATCACAGATTAGTTACATTTTAATTTCTCCCATCATGTTAAGATGTCCTGTATAGCTTTATCTTTCATCTGTCAGCTTTCCAGTCGATCCAAATAAGGAAAGAGTCAATTTTTGAAAGATGTGCAGAAGCTTTGAATGTCTATTTTGATTTTAGTTACATCACAGAAGATACATTCCGTTCGATGTGTGTACACATTCAGCTTAGAACTGCCGTACAGTGGAACAGTAATACTACTGAACAATTATTTAGTTTATACTACTATAGTTCCCAGAACTCAAAGATGATCCCAACACTACGTGCCAGGCATTATCTGCCCCAACCTACTGTTACCAGCTTAGCCCCTAACCACAATGGAGCATCAAACCGAAGCAGAGCACTAAACTATTGGACTTTGAACCATGGCCCCAATCAGCTTCCTTGTTAAGAAACACAGGGCTCCCCTGTTGGTTACTACCTCATCTTTTTTTCCTTTTTTTGTAACCAGCCTTTTTAGAAGTATTATCTGTACCACTTGTCTTCATGCCCTCATTACCCGCTCATTTCTCAGCCTGTTCTAATTCATTCTTTTTTACATTTTTTAAAAAATTAATTTTATTGAGGTATAATTTGTATACGTATGTACAGATATGAATTACATATGGAGTTATAATTTACATAACATACATGCATGCATGCAATTAGATGGGTTTTGATAGAAGTGTACAAATACATAGAATGATCCACACTCAAGATATAAAACACTTTTATCTTTGCAGAAGTTTCCTGTGGCCCATTCCAGTTAGTCCTCACTCCAAGGCCCAGATGCCCCACTGATCTGTTTTGCTTCACTATCGATATTTCTAGAATTTCCTAGTAAATGGAATCATAGTATATACTCTCTTGTGTCTTGCTTCTTTATCTCAGCATAATGTTTTTGAGATTGATTCATGTAATCACATATTTGTCCTTCTTTTTTACTGAGTAGTAGTATTTCATTGCCTGGATGTGCCAACATTTGTGATGGACTTTTTTCGCCCCTTGTTATTAAGAAGCAAAAAGCAAACAAACAAAACCCAAAGAAACTGCTCTGAACGTGATGTACAAGTCTTTGTGAGGGCATATGTTTTTATTGCTATTGGGCAAATATGTGGGAGTGAAGTTATCAAGTAATAGGATAGGAAATATTAACTGTCAAACTGGTTTCAAAAAGTGACTGTGCCATTTTATATTCTCTTCAGCAATGTATGGGTGTTCAAGATATTCCATCTCCTCACCAATGTTGTTAGACTGGTTTTGTCAGTTTTTTGAATTTTAGTCATTCTAGTGAGGGTATAATGGAATTTCACTGTAATATTAATTTGCATTTTTCTGATGACTAATGATATGGAAGCATCTTTTTATGGGCTCATTGGCCTTTCACATATCTCCCTTTGTAAAGTATCTGTCAGTTCTTTGGCCCATTTCTTACTTGGGTATTTATGTTCTTATTGAAGACTGTTCTTTATAAATTCTGTATACCGGTCTTTTGTCAGACATCTGTACTGCTAGTATTTTGTACCCATTCGTAATTTGCCATTTGCTTTCTTAATGGTCTCTTTTGAAAAGCAGACATTTTTAATTTTGATAAAGTTCAATTTATCAATTTGTTCATTTCTTGCTTTTTGTGTTCTAAGAAATCTTTGCCTGTTGCAACAACTATTTCCTCTTACATTTTCTTCTAGAAGTATTATACTTTTAGCACATTTAGATCTGCGATCTATTTGGAGTTAATTTTTGTGTATGGTGTGAGATAGGGATTGAGGGTTCCCCGCCCCCCGCCCATTGTGGATGTCTGGTTGTTTCAGCACTATTTGTTGAAAAGACCATACTTATTTCCATTGAATTATCTTGGCCCCCTTTTAGAAAATCAGTTGATTATATATGAGTACATCTATTCCTGAAATTTCTATTCTGTCTCATTGCTCAATGCACTGATATCCTATCCCCATATCACACTGTTTCAATTACTGTAGCTTTTAGTAAGTTTTGAAATTAGATAGTGTTCAGTCTCCCTCCAAATTTGATACTCTTTTTAGGAATTGCTTTGGCTATTCTAGTTTCGTGCCTCTCTTACAAATTTTAAAATTAGCTTGTCAGTTGCTATAAAAATAAAAGAATATGGTATATATTGGAATTGCATTGAACCTATAGATCATTTTGAGGAGAAATGACATCTTAAGAGTAGTGAGGTTTTTTTTATGTTCTTCCTGATTTTTGTCTGCTTGGTTCTGTCAATTGAGAGAGACATGTTGAAATCTCTAATTGTGAATTTGTCTATCTCTTCTTGCATTTCTGTCTGCTTTTGCTTTGTATATTTTGAATCTCTGTTTTTCAGTCTATAAACTTTTAGGATTGTGAGTCTTCTTGATGAATTGGCCCCTTTCTCCTTATGAAGTGACCCTCTTTCTTCAGGGCAATATTCTTTGCTCTGAAATCTACTTTGATATTAATATAGCTACTTCCAATTTCTTTTGATTAGTGCTGCAATGGTTTATCTTTTTCTGTTCTTATAACATATTTATGTCTTTATATAAATAGGGTGGAAGGAAGCATATGGATCAGTCTTGTTTTTTCTTTCTCCTAGAGGATAACGTTCTACCTTTTATTTTTATTTCTCATGATAATTTTTACAAATTTTTATTGATTATACATATTCATCGGGCACAGAGCTGACGATCAGCACCTGTGCCCAACATGGGATCAGATCAATACTGTCAGCATGCCCACCACCTCAAATTGCAATTTGGCCTTGTGTTCCCCACCAAAATTCTCCCCAATCTCCCTCTCCTCCCAACACCCCCCCCCCAATATTCAGGTCTGTTCTCTCCCTCTGCAAGTCCAACACACCAGTGTCGTCTTTTCTTTGCTTCCTTCTTTCTCTCTTAGCTCCCACTTATGAGTGAGATAATGCAGTATTTTTCCCTCTATGCCTGGATGATTTCACTCAACATAATTTTATCCAAGCTCATGTATGTTGCTGCAAATGGCAGAATTTCATTCTTTTTTTATGACTGAGTTCATAGTGGATATATACCACATTTTCCTTATCCAGTCATCCATCGATGGACATTTAGGTTGGTTCCATATCTTGGCTATTGGAAATAGAGCTGTGACAAACATGAGAGTGTTGTTATCCCTTCAACATAATGATTTCCATGCTTTGGGTATATACCCAGAAGTGGGATTGCTGGATCCTATGGTAGATCTATTTGTAGTTGTTTGTGAAACCTCCGTGGTGTCTTCCATTGTGGCTATACTAATTTACAGTCCCACCAGCGGTGTAGAAGAGTTCCCCTTTCTCTGTATCCTCACCAGCATTTGTTATTCTCAGTCTTTTCAATTATAGCCAGTCTAACTGGGGTGAGATGATATCTCAATGTGGTTTTAATTTGAATGTCCCTGATGATTAGTGATGATAATTTTTTCAAGTATCTGTTGGCCATGTATGTGTCTTCCTTTGAAAAATATCTGTTCAGCCCCTTTACCCTTTTACGATTGGGTTATTTGGTTTTTTTACAGTGTAGCTGTTTGAGTTCCTTGTATATTCAGGATGTCAATCCCTTGTCCAATATATGGTTTGCAAATATTTTCTCCCATTCTGTAGGTTGCCTTTTCACTCTGTTGATTGTTTCCTTTGCTCTACAGAAGCATTTTAGTCTGATATAATCCCATTTATTTACTTTTTCTTCTGTTGCTTGTGCTTTCGGGGTCTTAATCATAAAGCCTTTGCCCAGTCCTACTTCCTGAAGTGTTTCCCCTATGTCTTCCTTTAGTAGTTTTATAGTTTCAGAACTTATACCTAAGTCTTTAATCTATTCTGAGTTGGTTATTGTATATGGCAAGAGGTACAGGTCTAGTTTCATTATTCTGCGTATGGATGTCTGATTTTCCCAGTACCACTTATTGAAGAGGTAGTCCTTTCTCCAATGTATGCTCTTGTTGCCCATGTCAAAGATCAGTTGACTGTAAATACGTGTGCTGATTTCTGGGTTCTCTATTCTGTTCCATTGGTCTGAGTGTCTGTTTTTATGCTGTTTTGGTTACTATAGCTTTGTAGTATAATTTGCAGTCAGGTAGTGTTATGCCTCTGGCTTTATTTTTTTTGCTCAGGATTGCTTTGGGTATTCAGGGTCTTTTGTTGTACCATGTAAATGTAAGGATTGTTTTTTCTATTTCTGTTAAGAATGTCATTGTACTTTGATAGGTATTTTGCATTGAATCTGTAGATCACTTTGGGTAGTATGGACATTTTCACAATGTTAATTCTTCCAATCCATGAGGATGGAACATCTTTCCACCTTTTTATGGCATCTTTCCTTTCTTTCAGCAGTGATTTGAAGCTCTTGGTGTAGAGATCTTTCACCTCCTTGGTTAAATCAATTCCGGGATATTTTATTTTTTGGCAACTGTTGTAAATTGGCTTACTTTCTTGATTTCTTTTTCCGCTAGTTCGTTATTGGAGTATGCAAATGCTACTGATTTTTGTGTGTGGATTTTGTATCTTGCAATTTTACTGACATTTTTTATCAGCTCTAAGATTTTGTTCAGTCTTTAGGTTTTTCTGTTTATGCAATCATGTCATCTGCAGTCAGGGACAGTTTGACTTTGTCTTTTGCAATTTGGATGCCCTTTATTTCTTTCTCTTACCTGACTGCTCTGGCTAGTTCTTCCAATACTATATTAAATAGCAGTGATGAGAGTGGGTATCCTTGTCTTGTTTCTGTTCTTTAGGATGATATTGGTGGTGGGTTTGTCATATATGGTTTTTACTCTGTTGAGATACTTTCCTTTTATACCTAATTTGCTGAGAGTCTTTATCATGAAGGTATTTTGAATTTCGTCAAATGCTTTTTCTGCATCTATTGAAAAAAATGTATAGTTTTTATCCTTGATTTTATTGGTGCAGTGTATCACATTTATTGACTCGTATATGTTAAACCATCCTTGCATCCCTGGGATGAATCCCACTTGATCATAGTATATATATTTTTTGATGTGTTGCTGTATTCTGATTGCTAATATTTTGTTGAGGGTTTTTGTATGTTTGTTATCAGAGATCTTGGCTTGTGGTTTTCTTTTTTTGTTGTGTCTTTATCTGGTTTGGGTATCAGGGTGATGCTGGCCTCATAGAAGGAGTTTGGGAGAATGACCTCTGTTTCAATTTTTTGCGGTAGATTGAAGAGAATTGGTACTATTTGTCCTTTAAAGGCTTGGTAGAATTCAACAGTAAAGCCATCCAGTCCTGTGCTTTTCTTTGTTGGAAGACTGCTGACTACCTATTCAATCCCATTGCTTGTTATTGGTCTGTTCAGGTTTTCTATGTCTTCTTGGTCCAGACTTGGTAGTTTGTATGTGTCCAGAAATTCATCCATTTCCTCCAGGTTTTCAAATTTGTTGGTATACTGTTGTTTATTACAGTCTAATGATTCTTTGAATTTCTGTGGAATCACCTGTAATGTCTCTTTTATCCTCTTTTGATTTTTGCTATTTGTGTATTCCCTTTCCCTTTTTTTTTTTTTTTTTCCTTGTTAACCTAGCTGTCTTCTCAAAAAACAACTTTTGGTTTCATTGCTCTTTTGTGTCATTTACTAGGTCTCTATTTCATTTAGTTCTGCTCTGATCTTAATTATTTCTTTCTGTCTATTAATTCTGGGAATGGATTGTTCTTGTTTTCTGATTCTTTGAGGTGCAGCGTTAGGTTATTTATTTGAGATCTTTCTGTTCTTTTGATGGAAGCATTTTTTGCAATAAATCTCCCTCTTAGTACTGTTTTTACAGTATATACCACAGGTTTTGGTATGATGTGTCTTCATTTTCATTAGTTTCAAGAAATTTTTTATTTCCTGTTTAATTTCTTCTTGGACTTGTGGGTCATTCTGGAGCATGTTATTTAATTTCCATGTATTTGTATAGTTTCCAGAGTTTCACTTGCTACTGATTTCTAGTTTTAATCTGTTGTGGTCTGTAAAGGTACTTGAAATAGATTTTTTAGAATTCGTTGACACTTGATTTGTGACCTAACATGTTGTCTATCTTGGAGAATGTTCCATGTGCTGATGAGAAGAATGTATATTCTGTAGTTGTTGGATGAAATGTTCTATAGATATCTGCCACATCCATTTGGTCTAAAATGTAGTTTAAATCCTGTGTTTTTCTGTTGATTTGTTGCCTGGATGTTCTGTGTAATGCTGAGAAAGGGATGTTCAGGTCCCCAACTCTTGTTGTATTGGGGTCTGTCTCTTTCTTTAGGTCTCATAGTGTTTGTTTTATATATCTGGGTGTGCTCTGCTTTATATATTTGGATGAATGTGTATTTGTGATTGTTATATCTTCTTGCTGGATAGAGCCTTTTATCATATAGTGATCTCCTGTGTCTCTTTTTATGGTTTTTGGTTTAGTCTATTTTATCCGGTGTAAAAATAGCTATTCCTGTTTGTTTTTGGTTTCCATTTGCGTGATATATCTTTTTCCATTTCTTCACTGTTAGTCTGTATGTGTCTTTACAGGTGAGGTGAGTCTCCCGAGTGAGCTTTTTTTTTTTTTTTTTTTTTGTGACTGGTAAGGGGATCGTAACCCTTGGCTTGGTGTCGCTCACACCGCGCTCAGCCAGTGAGCACACCGGCCATCCCTATATAGGATCCAAGCCTGCGGCCTCAGCGCTCCCAGTGCCGCTGCACTCCCAGCGCCGCACTCTCCCAAGTGAGCAATGGGGTCGGCCCAGGTGAGGTGAGTCTCTTGAAGACAGCATACAGTTGGGTCTAGGTTTTTAATACAGTCAGTCAGTGTGTGTCTTTTAAGGGAGGATTTTTATTCCATTTACATTTAGGATTGTTACTGAAAGGTAGTATATGTTACCCCTGGCATTTTACTGAAATTCAATTTTCATTTGGATGTTTTAAAAATCTTTTGTTCCTTTCTTCTTCTTTTATGGTCTTTGATGTTTGTTGGTCACAGTGGGCAGTACTGGGTCTTCTGTGCAGGCGGTGATGGGTCGGCTTTTCTCTGCTTGTGCATCCCCTGTCATGAAGGGCAGTGCTGGGTCCTGCCTTCTGTGTGTGTTTTGGGCAGGCTGCCCAGGGGTTTTCCCTGCCCATGCATCATGGTTGCAGTGGGCAATGCTGAGTCCTCTCTGCCTTTTTTTTTTTTCCTTTTTGTCTTTTTTCGTGACCGGCAACGGATCGCAACCCTCAGTGTCACGCCCGTACCGGACCGGCAACGGGATCGCAACCCTTGGTGTTGCTCCCGCACCTCGCTCAGCCAGTGAGCGGGAACTGGTCTGTATGTGGGATCCGAACCCTCGGCGGGAGCGCCGCCGCACTTCCCAAGTGGCGCACTATAGCAGTGCGCCACCGGGCCGCCCCCCCCCCGCCTTTTAATTGAGCTGTGTAGACCATTACATTTACTGTAATTATTAATATGCTTTTATTTAATTTACTGTATAACTTTTTTTTTATCTTCTTTAATTATTTTTTTCCTTCTCTTTTTGCCTTTGGATTAAGTATATTTTTATTATACCATTTCATCTCCTTTTTGGACTTCATTATAACTGTTTTGTTATTGTAGTTGTTATACTTTAGGGTTTATAATACACATCTTACAACAGTGTATTTCTGTTTCTCCCTTTCTGGCCATATGATATTGTTGTCATCCATTTTACTTACACATACATCATTATAAGCCAACAATATCTTAATGTTATTTTTGCTTTAAGTAGTCAATTATCTTTTTAAAAGATTTAAATAATGAGAATATAAGTCTTTTATGTTTACATGTGTAGTTACCATTTCTAGTGCTTTTCATTCCTTTTGTGCCAAACCAGATTTCCCTGTGGTATTATTTTCCTTCTTTCTGAAGGATAGCCTGTAAAATTTTACATAGTGCATAAATCCTGATGACAAATTCTTTCAGCTTTTGTATGTCTGAAAAGCATTTATTTTGCCCAGTGTTTGAAAGATACTTCTATTGGGTATATAATTCTAGGCTGACAGCTTTTTTCCTTTTGGTACATTAAAGTAGTTGTGCCCTTGTCTTGTGTTGCTTACAATGAGAAATCTGTCATAAACCTTTTTTCTACTTCTCTGTATGCAATTTGCCCATTTTTCTCTGCCTTTTTTAAAGATTTTACCTTTATTACTGGATTTAAGCAATTTGTTTGTTATGTGTCTGGTTTTGTTTTCTTCATGTTTCTTGTACTTGGAGTTTGTTGAGCTTCTTGAATCTGTATATTTTTAGTTTCATAACATTTGAAAAATATTTGGTGTTTATTTCTGCAAATATTTTTCCTGTCTCTCCCCTTTTTCATTCTTGAAGACTCCAGCTATACATATATTAGATCATTTGACATTGCCTAACAGTTTACTAACATCTTTTTTTCTCTATGTATTATATTTTGGATAATTTCTATTGCTGTCTTTAAGTTCACTAATATCGTTTTTGTGATATTTGATCTCTTATTAATCACATCTAGCATATTTTCATCTCAGACGTTGTGGTTTTCTTCTCTAGTAGTTTGCTTTGTGCTGTTTTTGTATCTTACATGTCTATACTTAAATCTTTTCTCTAACTTTTTGAACATATAGGATACATGTTATTATAACCCTTTTATTGTCTTTGTCTAATAATTCTGTAATTTCTATAATTTTACATTTTGCATGCGTAGTAATTTTTCTGTTGGGTTGCAGACATATTTTTGTGTTTCCACAAATAGGAGTTTTGTTCTGGGAAGCAATTAAATTACTTGGAAATAGTGTTTTCCTTTCAGATCTTGCCTTTAAACTTTGTTATGCAGAACCAGGAAAGCATGTTGTATAGGAGTAATTTGCCCTGGTGCTAAAACAACATCTTTGTGAGTACTCAATGTGCCATGAATTATAAAGTTTTCCAATATGGCTACTGTACAGGGACTATTGGTGGCCCTGTATGAACCACAGATACTACTCTCTCATCCATTTGTGTTTTTTCCTTGACATTTGATAATTCTTCACTTGTATGTACTGATGGGTAAATACTCAACTGAAGAGTTGATCCTCTACACATCTCTGGAATTCTCTCTCTTTGGAGCTCTCTCCTCTGCAAAACTCTTTACTGCAACCTCACTACTTTAGTTTTCTGGACTCCCATTTTCATCCCTTCAACATAGGGAGTCTGCTGGATTCTACCAAGGTTCTGCCTACCTAGGCCCATTCCAGGACTCACTTTGGTGGTTTTGTTTCTCAGGGATCACTGGTTTTTTGTTTTTTTGCCTGACTCCACTGTCTTAAAAGTTGTTTCATGTATTTCAATTGCCTAGTTTTTCAGTTGTTTCAGACAAGAGTGTAAATACAGTCCCTATTCTTCTGTATTGGCAGAAGTCCTGGGTTTTATTTTTTCTGTCCTTTTATTTTTAACCTACCCATTTCTTTATGTTTAATCTAAGTTTCTCATAGATAGTGTATAGGTAGCCCTGCTTTTTTATCCTCACAGTCACTGCCTTTTAATAGAAGTGTTTAGAATAGATATTAGCAAACCTTTTTTGTAAAGAGTTCGTAAATATTTTAAGTCTTACAGGCCAGATAGTCTCTTTCACAACTAATTAACTCTGTTGTAGGGCAAAAACAGCCATGGACAATATGTAAATGATTAGGCATGGATGCATTACAATAAAACTTTGTTTGTGGATAATGAAGTTTGAATTTCATATAATTTTCATGTGTCATGAAATATTATTCTTTAAAAATTTTCCAAACAATTAAAAAGTTTTTTTCTATAAATAAAAAAGGAATTAACTCATAGACTGTAAAGAAATAAGTGACAGGCTGGACTTGGCCTGTGATCTGTAGTTTGTTGACTTCTCTTTAGACCATTTCTGTTTAATATAATCCTTGGTATGTCTGCAGTCTTGCTATTTGTTTTCTATTTGTTCTATCTGTTCTTTGTTTCCTTTAATTGAGTATTTTAAAAATTAGGGGCCGGCCCGGTGGCGCACTGCTACGGTGCGCCGCTTGGGAGCGCAGCGGCGCTCCCGCCGCGGGTTCGGATCCCACATACAGACCGGTTCCTGCTCTCTGGCTGAGCGAGGTGC
>NW_007734525.1:36564-57966 GCF_000696425.1 Galeopterus variegatus | reverse complement strand
GGTCCGGTACGGGCGCGACACTGAGGGTTGCGATCTGTTGCCGGACACGAAAAAAGACAAAAAGGAAAAAAAAAAAATTCCATTTTATCTTCACTATCGGCTTATTAGCTGTGCCTCTTTTATTTATTAATGGTTTGTTTCTATGTGGTTTATAATTTGTATCTTTAATTTATCTACTACCAAATGACATTATAGCACTTCAAATATAATGTAAGAATTTTATAACAATATTCTTCTATTTAAACACTTTCATCCTTTGTGCTATTGTTATCATAGATTTTATATCTACATTTATGAACTCCTCAATACATTATTATTTTTAATTATCTGTTATATTAAAAAGAAATTGAAAAATGAAGGAAAAAGTTTTTATATTTACTCACATATGTATTGTTTGACATTTCATTTCTTTGAGTAGATCTAAATTTCCATATGATATCATTTTTATTTTCCATTTGAAAGACTTTCTTCAACATATCTTTTAGTGCAGATCTGATGAATAATGATTTTCAAAGCTATTTGCCTTCTGGTTGATAAATTCTTTATTTATCCTTACCTTTGAAAGATAACTTTTACTGGGTATAGAATTCCAGTTTGGCATTTTTCTTTCTTTCATGTATTTGAAAATGTGTTCCATTTTCTTTTGGCTTTCATAGTTTCTGACAAGCTGTCCGTGTATATTCTGGATCTCTTTCTGGAACTCTGGCCTGAAAGTTCAAGTTGCCTAAGACTCTGAACTCTTTTCTCCATCTTCTCAACTCAGTGAAATTGCTATGGTCTACCTAATATTCCACCATCTTCTCTGCAGTCCAGAATGCTCACCTTATTTGTTTCTTTTCTCATAGGGATTCCAGTGCTGCACTGCCTTTTGCCATTGTCTCAAAACTATTGCTTCATATATTTAATCCAGTTTTCTTGTTTCATAAGGCAGGAAGGCAAATTTGGACCCCTTTACTGTATCATTGCTAGAAGAGCAAGTTCATTCTTTTAAAAAGTTAAGAAATAGGGCCGAGCCCATGGCACACTCGGGAGAGTGCGGCGCTGGGAGCGCAGCAGCGCTCCCGCCGCGGGTTCAGATCTTATATAGGGATGACCGGTGTGCTCACAGCGCTCACTGGCTGAGCGCGGTGCCGCCGGTCTCAAAAAGGACAAAAAAAAAAAAGAAAGTTAAGAAATAAATAATTATTGAATGCTCTAGGAACTACATCCTTCCTTTAGATCTGGTGATATAAAAATGTGAACTGTATAGGCTTGGTCTCTATTCTTGTGAAACTTACAGTCCAACAGAATCAGAGAGAAATATTTAATAACTAAGCAATCAAAAAGGTAATTTAAATTAATAGATAAGCTGTGAAGACAGTAGTGCAGGAAGGTATGATAGAGTGATAGAGGAAAGAGTATACTTTAGATTGAAAGAACATAAAAGTCTTGCTGAGGTAGTAATATTTGATCTGAGACTTGATTACTATAAAACCAAAATGGCCAAACTATGGTCTCTATGAGCTAATGTCTATTTTGAAAATAATGTTTTCTTAGAATACAGCCACACTGATTTTTTTCTACTTATTGTCTGTAACTGCTTTTGGGCAATGGTTACAAAGTTGAATAGCTGTCCCAAAACCCTAAAGTATTTATTGTCTGGTCTTTTCAGAAAAAGTTTGCCAATCCCTGGCATAAAAGAACCATACCATTTGCTACTTGAACTGAGATCACCATTGATTGCAGTACTTATGAAGTTGCTATATACTTTCTACCTTTATCTTGATGGATTTGTAGCAGCATTCGACTTAAACGTACCATTTCCTCCTTCTGGAACCAGTTTCTCCATTCTCTCAGCTTCTCTGATACCATGCTTTCTTGATTTTTTCCTAATATCTATAGCAATTCCTTCTCAACTTCTTTTGTATACTAATTTTTCTGAATCTACTTTTTTAAAAAAGAATGATGTATGTTTTAATTGACACATATTGCTTATACATTTTTCTGGGGTACAGATTTATATTTCAGTACATGCGTGTATACGATGTGTCATCATCCGAGAAATTATAAAGTTTTAAGATGGTGAATATGCTAATTACCTTGAATCTGACTTTTAATGTTGCTGCTTCTTAGGACTAGGCTTCATGTTTGTCTTCTCTACTTTTTCCGTAAATAGTCTCATGCTCTCCCGTGTCTTCAGTTACCATTTATTTGCTGATAACTCTCAATTATGTATTTCTAGCTAGGTCTGTCTTCTGAACTTTAGACTCATGTATCCAACTGTCTACTTGACATCCAATTCAGTAGGTTCTAAACAGAACTCCTGACATCCCTTGCAAAGCAGCTATACCTTTAGATTTCTGTATTTCAGTAAATGGCATCTGTTGCTCATGTCAGCAAACTAGAATTCATCATTGTAGCCAGTCATTCATTAAGATGTTTTAATTCTCCCTCCTAAGTATTTGATTGTTTATAGTTCTGTCTGTACTTTCACATTCCTAGTCTAAGCCACCTCTCCATGACCTCTTTGGTAACTTCCTGTTGGTTTTTGTGTATCCATTTTTGCATCACTCAAAGTGGTTCATCAGACACCTTAGCCAGAGTTATTGTTTTAAAATGAAAAGCTAGGGCTTCCCATTGCTTCAGAATAAAGACCAAAACTTTTCTTTGACTTATAGAGTCTACTGAAGAAACTGTCCTCTCCAGCCTTGTCCTACCCCATTTTCTCCCCTCTTTTTTCTAGGTACTCTGGCATTCTTTCACTTTCTAAATTCCCCAACTATCTTATCAGGGCCTTTTCACTGATAAAATAGTTTTATTTTGTTTCTTCTACTTAGAATGATCTTTTTCTCTCTTTTTTGCCTAATTCCTATTCTGTTTTCTCTAGGCAGCCTTCCCTCACCCTTCCTCCCCATCTTATGGCCTCCAGTTATATGATGTCATATTACTTGGTCTTTAGTCTTCAACGCACTTATTGCGACTGTGATTAGTAGCAACTATAATTAATATAGTTATTTGTTTGTCTTCCTTACTAAGCTCTAAACTCCATAAGGGAAGGAATTGTGTATGTCTTGTTCACTATTATATCCCTAGCACCAAGCACATTTTCTTTTTTTTGACTGGTAAGGGGATCGTAACCCTTGGCTTGGTGTAGTTTGCACCACGCTCAGCCAGTGAGCGCACCGGCCAACCCTATATAGGGTCCGAACCCGCAGCGTTGGTGCTATCAGCACCACACTGTCCCGAGTGAGCCATGGGGCCGGCCCACCAAGCACATTTTCTGATAGTAAATATTTGTGAAGTGAAATAGCAAATGGGTATATTATATCTTTTAATTATCACAGAACCCTGTAATTTATAATTTCTCTTCGGGAGGCTTTCAAATTCTTGGAAGAAATTTGGTAAAGAATAATGATAATAGCTGCAATGGCAACTCCCGTGTGCTTGCTATTCACTATGCTACGTACACAATCTTATTTTAACCCTTACAACAACCCTACAGTGTAGTTAGTTTTTATCACCATTTTTACGTGAGCAAACTGAGGCTCAGAGATGTTATTTCACTTGCCCAGTGTCACACAGTAAGTGGTAGAGCCGTGACTCAAACCCAACTGGTCTTTCTCTTATATTCTAGCACTGTGTTTCTAATCTCCTAACCAGATTATGACTGGGAAAAGTCCTGTAATTTTAACCTTATCACAGGCCTTTAACTAATTTTCCCCCTTTTCACTGAGTTTAACTGAAGGGATTAAAGTTAGTCTCTGTACATATTAGCTGATATATTCACTAATAGTTTATACTCATATAATGATTGTAGAAATACGTGTGTTTTTTAGTTTACCAAACATCTGTGAAATACTGAAGAAATACTAAAATTTAGTAATTTGGATCTTTGAAGACCTGCTCTGGAATAGCTTTGCAGAAGTTATACCAGAGTTACAAATGAATTTACTGCATTTGGCATTCAATATTTTCTTATTTGCCATTAACAAGTTTTGACCCTAAGATGAGAAATTACTCACAGATTCAAATTAAATAATGGAATGTTTTATATTTTCTCTACTTTAGGACATACAGTAAAACTTGAATGGATTTTTAAGACATCCTTTCTTAAATGACTTTATCACATGAGGCGAAGCACTTCTTTGAAAACGTGAAGCTTAGCTTCATTTTGTTATTACTGCATGGTTTAGAATTCTTAGAGATTCAGCTACTTTAAATCAATGTAATGAAGAATTAATTTTTGTTTTTTCTTTCAACATTGGCGAATTTATTTTTGTCATGGAGCATCTTATCTACTTATAATACTTGTGAAATATAAGTGGAATTACCTCTGATATTTTGGTACAGCCAAACACTTTGCTCCTTCTCCTGTTTGCAGGCTTTGCAGACAAGTATTGTAGTTCTTTTCTAAAATTTTCTGTTTCACAGTTTCCCTTCATAAGAAACTCATGTACTTGTATATGCAGAGGGAGTCAGTAAAGCATTCGAACTAACCCCAATAGCATCATATTATGATTAATAATAATAATTACTGTCATCAGAGCTTGCTTCATCATAATTTCCTTTCACACTTAAGTTTAACTGCTAAAGTTTGTAGCCTAATACAGTGATTTTTATTATAGAGATCAACTTCTATATTTACCTCTTGAACTGTATAGAAGAACACTGACTATTAGACATAGTAGTTCTTGGTTATTTTGTTGAGTGGGTGGAGGTGAGAACCGAAATTGAGGAAGGGATTTGGATTTCAAATTAATTTGTCTGCTATTAATTAGTTGGCCTACTGAATTTTCATCGTAGTTATTGAACTTTTACAACCAATCTTATTCTGAGTACTTATTAAAGTATTATGTATTAGCTTTCCGTATCATTTCACTTTATCTTCTCACTCATATGAAATGGAATTTTTTGATTGAGTGATATCTATACACACAGAGCATTGAAATACCAGACTTGCCCATGAAGGAGAACAGTTAAAATATTCTAGATTTATAAGGCACTGCAAAAAAAATAAACGCTAAATGAATTTTTAATTAAAAAAAAAAGTAGTTGAAGGAGGGGGGCAGAATAGACATTGTAAAATCCTGGAGTTTGCTAATTCTCTAAAATAAAATTGTGCACGTATATAAGTAAGAGTGACATATTTTAAAATATAGATTCTAATATTAAAAGAAAGAAGTCATCATTTCTGGAGATGAAACTCTACATTTTTAGAAATTCTGTTTGGAAACTTCATAAGGATTTATTGAAGTATTTTATATCTATGGAAAACCTGATTGGAACATTTTAGAGACATATCAGGTGTTGACCTTTGGAATGCCAGATAATTTAACCTCTGGGAAGATATATTCTTTTAAATCATCACTGGAGTAGCTATAATATGTGAAGATAATTTAATCATTTGGACTGGTGCTGGATTGTGGACGGCTTCCATATCCAGCCTCAAGCATTTAAAAAAATATTCTAGGACTAATTATTCCATTCATGAAAGCAATCTTTTGATTATTGATCTTCTCAAAATTGAATTCTAAGGGGCTGTGTAAATGATGGTATAATTAGCTTCTTTATTATTGTAATCTCCATTGCAAGATTATTTTAGACTTTTGATACCTTTGTCTCTCCAAACTTTTGCAGAGACTTTCTTTGCCTTGTGTACAGAAAAGAGCTAGTAGCTAATGGAGAATATGCATACCTGATTTTTTTCCCTCTCCTAAGAGAGGAGAATTCATCCACTGCCACTGTATCTTTTTTTCTTTTCTTTTTTGTCTTGCACAGAAGACTGACATCTTCCTGTGAAGGGCTTGTGGCAAACCTATCCAACTCGGGTTTCTTCCTCCTTGAGAACGATCTGATCCATCATCATCTGAACCAGGGATCACAGTCTAAGGGTCCAGGTGAGGGCAAGTCAGTGTATATGTTAAGCCAGTTTCTTTTCTGGTCAGGTAAGTCACATGCAGGCATGAGCTATTTAGTGTCAGTCAGCCTTAGTTTTTTGAAGTTTCCTAGTCCCCAAAGAGTGACACAATTCATCGATCCATTTATTCTAGAATCCACCTAAACTGTTAAGGATTAATCACATCATTAAAAAATTCTCTTTGCTGTATGTGATCATTTTCAGTATACTTGTTCATCTTAAATTCTAGGATTCTTAAAAGGAATATGTATATGTAGTGAGAGAAAGATATAATTGAAACAGATAGGTATTTCTAGTTGCAATTTTAGTGGTGCTGATCCTTATCTCCATTTTTATTGAATTTTTTTTTTCCTTTTGGCGCCTGGCCGGTATGGGGATCCAAACCCTTGACCCATTTTTATTGAACTTTTAAGAGTTTAGATTAAAATCAGTCTAGAATATATGGTCTTATACTCTTGTAATTTTAATAGCTTTTAACTGTGTTTGTAGATGGCTTGAAACCAGAAGTAGATTCAGAATATTACAGCTAACGTTTGCACCCATAGTCATCACAGAGTTCTTTGTTGGTTTGCCATGGATTCTTTCATTTAATGCCAGAATGATTAAGGATACAGACAAGAATTTTCCTGTTCTGTATCCATCTTCCGTATACTAATTATAAGAGGAAATTTATGATTTCTCAGGCAAATGGTCTTAGCTAATTGAAGTCTGGGTTTTTTGCACCTTAACACTAACTTATAACTTGGGAGGTGAATTATGTCTGGCTATAAGGCTATTTTCTAGACAACTTTTTCAAAAGCTTTTTTAAATTGGGGGGAAAATTTGCCTTGTATTCTGGCGTTTGTAGTCTGTCCTTAAAAATTCAGTTTGCATGATGTGTAATTTGTTTTACAGGTGACTATTTACACATCATAGTAAACTAGTTGTCGATTTTATAAAACATTAATTTGTTTCATCATGATAAATGACATTGTATGCATTTGATTGTGAGGAAAACAAAAATACTACTCCAATATACCTTGTCTGCCATTTGTCAACACACAGGAATAAATTGGGCTTTTATTTTCTCCTATTGGCTAATTCTCAAAGTGACTCATAAGTTATGACTTGAAGTTAATATACTTCAGTGCGTTTGCTACAGTAAAGAGTGACTCCTAGTCACTAGGAATAAGAGAGATTGTCTTCTTCTGAAATTTTGCCAACTGTGAAACTAAGTGGTTCTATTTACTATTGGCTTTCTGAAATGCATAATTTTGTGTTTCTTACTCAAAAACGTCTGTACCCTTTTTGAGCAAGAGAAATTTTCTTTGGCTGGAAAGGCAATTTCTAAAGCATTTATTATTTGGAACCACCTGATATTTTACTGTTGGAAGCTAAATAAATAGTCGTTTACTTGACTTTACACCAATTAAGTTAGTTTGGACTTAGACACAGAATTGGTTGGGTACAAATACCCAATTCCTATTCCTTTATGTTTAGTGTAAAGTGTGCAGAACAGAAAATATTTATTGGGTATTAAGAAGTGTTTCCAGTGATATCTCTCTTGAACAAAACAGGTATTTATTTAACTCTGCTTCAGATTCTAATAGAAAGTTATTTCCCACTGGATCACTGTTTTAAGAATATTAGGTTCCTGTATGTGCATTGTATGAGTATAGGTTAACATATCCTAATCCAATGATATAAATAAATAAAGTAAATATTTAGAAATTTAATCACATTATTAAATCAGGAATGTCATGCACATTAAAATGTTGATTAAATATTAGAATGTGTTTTGTAATGAACTGAGAAGTCATGGTTCAAAAGCTTCGGAAGTAGCACAAATTTCCTTTGATGCTCTTGGGCTGGGCAAATTAACTACCAGGGTTGTGATTTTGAAGAAGTTAATAAATTATGAATGAAATTGAGTGTTGTATGTGACTGGCTTTGGAAATGCTTGTATATTTAAAAGAGTGTGAGTTTTAAAATAATCTTCCTACTTTTTTTCCTACTTATTCTTCTTACACTCTTATTTTTGTAACCAGTAGTTTCTTGGGTAGATGCATATGTGAACTTTAAATATTTCCATATTTATAGTAGTGAAATAATTGCAACATCTGTTTCAAGAAATGAATGAACTAAAATTTAGAGACTTAAAAGGTTAGTTTTTAGTCCTTAAAACATCAGAGTGGGATGGGCTCTGAATCATCTACACAAAGGTTTATAAACTTTAAATAGATAGATTTAGATGACCTGCGATAACATTTCCATGCTATACCAGTTAACACATTTCACGGACACCTGGTATGTATAATAAGGGACATGCTAGCTGATTTTACCTTCCTATGAGCAAAAGAAAATTAGAAAGGCCAATTTGCTACAAAAAATAAGTAATTGATGAATTCCAAAACCAAGTATGTGACTTTTGGGCTCTTCCATATATTAGTAGGATTGATCTGCCTTTTCTAATACAAGGGCATACTGCCGACCCACCATAAGCTTCAAGTTACCTTTTCAGTAAGATATGCTGTGTTTGGAATAAAGCCTGGCCTAGAGCACTATGGAGATGACATGCTATAATTGGGGGTTCCTTTTCTCATTCTCTCCCAGTTAGCATTAGAATGCATTACTATAATCATTAATGTTAAAATCATTTTTTACATTTCTTCATGTCCATTTTCTGTCCTCTATAAGAAAAAAGGCTATTTCTTCTGAGAAGTTCTTTTAATGCTTCTGAGATGCCAGAAACAATTCTCTCATACCTCCTGAGTAGCAGCACATGCAATTGTATAGGAATACTCTACCTAGCTTTTCTTTTGGTGATGTCTTGCCATTAACTCATAGAAATCTGTATTCTATTATTTTCTTTATCTTATCTTCATGTTGATGGTTGGATTGGCTAAAGGGCTACTAATGTCTAAAGTTAATAACCACAGAATATTTCAAAAAGTGGTGTCTACTTCATAAAATATACCTGTGGTTGCTGAAGTCTTATTTGGCTTGAAACAACTAAATTTAGTTGACTCTAAAATTATACATTGTTAGAATATGCTACTTAAAACAAATAAACAAACTATGATTTACTTTTAGTTCTGAAAGTATTCAGAAGGATTTGTTATCTCCTACAGACCTTTCTGCAAACTACTAATGGGATGGGCACAATATATCACTTTTATAATAGTGAGCTATTAAAGGCAAGCATAAAGCAGTCTGAAGCCCATAAGTGCTGCCAACAGCTCCTGCTTTAATGAATTCCCTTTTAGATGTCCATTAAATGCTCGTGGCAAATGTACTCATAATGGAAATAGCAAATCTAAATGGGTAGATATGAATAATCCATGGAGTTTAAATTCTGTTTATGATCATCTTCACATTTAGTTTTCAAGACAACGCAGTTTAGTTTTCATTACAGTTTGGAATAAAGAGGACAGGGAGTAATTGATTGCTTCAAGCAGATTAAAATCAATGGTTTTCTTTTCAAAGAACCAGTTCAATGCAGTAATTCCAACTTTAAACATTGATTTAGGGTACTCAACACAAAATGTTTTGTGCTATGTGAACTTTTTTATAGAAAGACTGATATTAATTTTATTTCTCTATATATCTATATATTGAAATATAGAGGTTGTTGGTAGCATGTGCATGACTTAATAGTGATCTATATTAAGTCATTTTGATATTATTGCAGTCATATAATGAATCAATGAGATTCCCGTCATTGCTGTAATACTGTTTGTAACCCATTAGCACAGAGAAATTACAGCCCATCATACATCATTACTGTGATTGAGGCTTTATTACCATATTCTCAAATTGCTTGCTGGCTATAAAACTAAATAGACACAAGACAACTATAGGTGGAGTATAGACTATGCATTATTGTGCTGCAGTAATGAGGGATTATTGTACCATAATGGGGTGAAACTTATGAGGAAAATAAACTTGGCAGTAATAGAAAACTGGAGACTCTTTTTACATTTGTTTTTATTGCTTTAAAGGTCAAATATATTTGTTATGCTCAGGTTATTGTTTATGTATCACATGAATCATAGCCTCTTAATATTTTCTAAAGTTTTTTTTTTCCCCCTCAATTGTTTCCTTCCAAAGTGTGTAATCTGGGAGCCCCAGTGGCCTAATGGATAAGGCATTGGCCTCCTAAGCCAAAGTGTGTAATCTAATGCATTTTGAATGCTCAGGACTGGGCTTGGAATCTGCATTTTGCCACTTCTGAGATTAGACATTTTACTGCTGCTAACCTTGACATTTTTGAGGGTGGGTAATATCCTTTAAACTTTAGGCTATTTTCTGGACTGTACATTTTATTAACAGTGCAGATAGGACAGTGGTCTTCTCGGTCTTCAGCTGAAATAAATGTATGAATGCAGCAGTATTCTAAGCAATGAAGAGAGGGAAAAGTGGAACAACTACCTGGGGTCTGATTGTAAAAGATTTTTGAGGGCCGAGTCCGTGGCGCACTCAGGAGAGTGCAGCGCTGGGAGCGCAGCAGCGCTCCCGCCGCGGGTTTGGATCCTATATAGGGATGACCGGCGCACTCACAGCACTCACTGGCTGAGCGCGGTGCGGCCAGTCTCAAAAAGGACCAAAAAAAAAATAAAAAGATTTTTGATGTTTCAGAGAGGCAAATAGAAGAAATACATTGTATCTATATAAAAAAAAAAATCCCACGATACTACAGCTTGTTAGTTAAATCATGTATATGTCCATTTACTCTCTGTTGCATCTTATGAGTTATAACATTGAGAGCATTATTTAGAACAGTAGAAAGGCCAGTACACTGACTTTTGAGATAAGATCATTGCACAGATTCAAAGCTCTGCTCAATTCAGAGTGGCTTTCCGATCTCACTCTCCTTGTGATTTGATACCATGATAACTTAAATTTTAAATTATAATATAAAATAAAAACTAGACACTAGCATAACATATGTTAATGTTTATAAAGCACTTTGTGTGTAAGTTGGTAGCCAAAGCAATTATAACCTGCAAAATTAGAAAAGGCAACATTTTCTTCCAAAAAAGGGCACCTTTTCCCACGTTATATAATACCTTTGGGAGCCACTTATACATTGCCCTGTGCTTATCATGATGTAATTACCACCCCCTTTGTAGAGCATATTTTATTACTTATAACATATACAGTGATTATAGTGGTATGAAACCTGAGCGCTTGTCAAAGTATTTCTTAACTGCAATGAGAGGTGCTGCATAAAAGGAGAGCTCAGAATGAGCTGAGAGAACTAGGCCTAAATAATGCCTCAGACAACTCCAACTAGTAAGCTCTTAAATGTAAGAAACTGTAAAACCTCCTAACTAACCAACTTCATTCCATGCTTGCCAGAGTATACAGCCTTTTTGAACTATATGAATATTTTTGTGACTTTGTCTTGGTTAACTTCATCATTTCTTGGTAGCACCTTTCATGTTAAAAAGAAAGAGAGGAAGCAATGCAAAAGCAAAATGCGAGGAATAATAGAGGCTAGTTTAGAGAAAGGTGCATTTTAAATCTTTAAAATCATTTATGACTTTTACATGCCTCAAAATCTTTTTTGAGAGAAAGAAGAGAGAACATGAAAAAATTAAAGTGTGTTTTTTTGGTTGTTTTTAATAGTCTAGTTGGAGAGATAGCAATAAATAAATAATAGAAAATAAATAAGAAAATAAACAGTAAATGCTAAGAAGAAAAATAAAATGGGAAATAGGGTATAGAGAGTGCTAGATGGGGTTATTTTATATAGGTTGTTTATAGAAGACCTTTCTAATGAGATGACATTTGAGCAAAAATCTGAACAAAGTGCAGGACAAGCTACAATGATTGTCTGTGGTAAAAATATCCCAGGAACAGTTGATGGAAAGCTTTTGAGACAGAGCATGTTTGGTATGTTTGCAGAACAGCAAGGGTACTTTGGCTTAGCAGAATAATAAAGGGGGAAAACGTAAGAAATTAAAAATGATGCCTTAGTAGTTTTTACGATAAAATGAATTCACTAACATTAAAGATTTTTTTATTTTTGCTATTAGACAGGTAGTCAAAGCCAAATGATAACTTCCAATAGCTTTCTTACTGTAAATGACCTGGTTTTTAGCTATTTAAATATACTTTTAACATGTTAACCCTGTCATGTATATCTTTTGTTGGAATCTAGGTTTTTATTTTTAATAAGTTGTAGCAGAAAGTCTCAGAGTGTGAGTTATGAACTTTCCTACCTATATTTAGCGCTTATAATTGGCAAATGCTTATATTTTAAGTGCGGCCATAAATAGATCTTCAATTTATTTCTAGCACTGAATAAAAGCAAACATTATGTCATTTTGTTGCCTTTCCAAAGTAGGCCACATCTCCATTAAAGCTTATGAAGTCTTGTTATTTTATTAGTTTGGGTTGCTGACAAATGGAAATAGGTGAGATGTGAAGTTTTGGGGATCTTTAATCCTGTGAAAGGGGTCCTTGAATTGAAATTTGAGAACCAGTTGTCTTCTTCTAAGGCAGAAGGTAAGGAACAGAGGACCCAAACATGGTAAAACAGAGATAGAAAGAAGACCTTTGGAGAAGCCACAGGTTCAAAGAGAGGGAAGAGGTTAAAAATGTATAAAACTTAAGTTTTGAAACAGAAGAGGAAGCTGCTGAAGAAGGAATTCTTCCTAGTTGTATCCTGCAGTAGTTTTCTATTGCTGCATAACGGATTACCCCAAAACTTAGCAATTTTAGCCAAAAAATATTTTATTTCAGAGTTTCTGAAGGATAGGAATTTGGGAGCAGCTTAGCTGAGTGTTTCTGGCTTAAGGTCTTTCATGAGGTTTCAGTCAAAATCTTCAACCAGCACCAAACACTCTGAAAACTTGACTGGGGTTGAAAGATCAGGTAGCTTGCAGAGTGGCTCACTCACTTGACTGTTGGCAAGAGGCGTCATCAGTTTATTGCTGGTTGTTGACAGGAGGCCTCACCTCCTTGCCACATGAAGCTCTCCATATGCTGCTTGATTGTCCTCATGACATGGTAGCTAACTTCTCCAAAGTGAGTGAGCTGAGAGAGAGAGCAGAAATAAGCCACTATATTTTTTATGACCTACTAGTGCAAGTGACATATTGTCACTTCTGCCATAGTCTATTGGTTAGAAGTGAGCTGCTAAGTCCAGCCTGTACTCCAAGGGAGTGGAATTCAGCTCCACCTCTAGACAGGAAGGGTATAAAAGAATTTATAGACATATTTTAAAACCATCACACTTAACCATATCAAGATCACCCTAGCCCATCTATATGGAGGCTGTAACCCAGTGCTCTGAAACCAGTATTCTAAAATTAGGAAGAAATGTAGACATTCTTGGTTGAGTCTTCTTAGCTAACCCTCTCCCAGTCCTACAATGTAGATTTTTTTCTTGGATTTTGATTTTCCCAGCCTTATGTGGCTATCAAGCAATAGGATTTCAAGGATCAAATTTAGGAAGTAAGTTTGGCCAAAAGGAGTCTTAGGCCTAAGAAGTAGGAGACTGTGTACTTAATATGTGATCTAGCCTATTCTACTGTGACTCTAATAGAAATCTGTGGCCAAAGGGCCAGTTAAAAAAGAGTGATATTGTCTATCTGTGCACTTTGTATTATCTCACTGTGAAACTTGCAGTCACAGTGTTGGTCAGAATTTTGAGCTTCAGAAGCCCATCTGACAGGGACTGTACACATGTAATTACTAAAAACTTTTATGAATCTAAAAGGTTTAATAACCCCTTCCAACTGATGGATTAATAGATGGATAGAGGGATGGCAAGAAACACAATAATGCAAATATAGCAAAATTTTAATTATAGAATCAAAGTTGATAGAGTTTGGATGTGTTGGCCCCCCAAAGCTCATGTCAAAATCTGATCCCCATTGTGGCAGTGTTGGGAGCTGTTTGGGTCATGGGGGTGGATCCCTCATGAATGGATTAATGCCCTCCCTGGGGGTGGGAGGGAGGGAGGGTGAGTTCTCTCTGTGTTAGTTCCTGCCAGCGCTGATTGTTTAAAGGACCCTGGCACCTCCCTCTCACTCTTTTGCTTCCCGTCACCATGTGATCTTGTACCCTCTGGAGGCCTGCTGCTTTCCACCATGAGTAGAAGCAGCCTGAGGTCCACATCAGATGCAGCTGTCCCAGAATCAAGAGCCAAATAAACCTCTTTTCCTTATAAATTACCCGGTTTCAGGTATTCTATTATAGCAACCCAAAAATGGACTAATACAAAGATGGTAGATATGTGGATGTTCATTGTATGATTCTTTCAGTTTTTCTTTATGTCTGAAGATTCTCATAATAGGGCTGGCTGGTTAGTTCAGTTGGCTAGAGCACAACCATATAGCACCAAGGTCACGGGTTCAGATCCCAGTACCGGCCAGCTGCCAAAAAAAAAAAAAAAGGAAAGAAAATTATCATAATAAAATGTTGGGGGAATAAAACTGTTATCCTTATAATACCACTCCTAGCTGTAGATCTTCTAAATGTGTGCCTACCTGTAGTGGCAGAGAATTGGTCGTTTTTTCTTTCCAACCTGAACAACATATACAAATTGTTGTTAATAGCTGGCATCCTCAAGTCCTAGTAATATCTTGCTCTTTCTGTCTATATAATATGCTTTCTGTGGCAGGGAAGAAATGATTACAACTCTGACATCCTCCTATATATCACAAGGGACTGAATCACAGAGCATATTTAATCAGAATATCTATTATATAACAGGAGCTAACAATTACTAAGTGTCTGCTATGTTCCAGCCACTGTACTGAGCTCTTCTGTTATCATCTTAATTCGTACAAAAGTCCAAAGTTTTAAGAAATTAGAGCTGAGGAAACTATCCCACAGTGTTTTTGCTTCTTAGTGATGGCGATGCCAGAGGAGAAGGTCTGGGGAGGCCCAATAGCCAGCCTCACCCCACCCTGTCCTCTTACCAGTTTCTTGACTCTACCACGGAAAAGAATTCAAGGACTGAGTCACAATAGAAAGTGAGAACAGGTTTAATATAACGAGTAGGAGATACAGATTTCACAGAGAGAATATGGCCTAGCTCCAGAGATTGAGCAGGGACTGCACCAAGTTTAATACAAAAGTAAGAAATACACACTTAAAGTTTAGTACAGAATGCAGGCTGGCTCAAGAGAGTGAGCGGCCACTTGCTGAAAGTAAGTTTGATACAAAAGAAAGCACACACACCTCAGCCAGTGAAGTGCAGGTTGGTCCCAGGAAAGCGAGCAACAACCTCAGCAAGTTTAATACAAAAGTAAGAAATACACATTTACAAACAGTGGGCTGGTCCTAGAGTGAACAGCAGCTTGCTAAAGACAAATTTGATATAAAAAGAAATACACATTTCAGGAGAGTGACCATCAGCCCCACCTTCTGCCAGGATTCTACTTTTATAGTTTCACTATCTAATAGATATTCATGCTATCTAATGAACTTAACTAACTGGGTGGCTCCCAGTTATGTAACGTAGTCTTGCACATGCTCAGTTGGTTTCCTTTTAGGGCTTGTTCATTGGTCAAATTCTATCACATGCACCAAACATATTCAAGAATATTCTGTGCTTTTTAGCACATCTAGTGGAAAGTCATTCAAAGGATAAACTCCACTTTACTGAGCATTCTCAGCTGTTAGGGTTATAGAACCCCTTTCTACTGAGTATGCCCAGCCACTGGATTTGCATTAAGTCAGCCCGCTGAGGTCTCAGTTGCTCCAAGTTGGTGCTGAAAATAGGTCCAGCAAGCACAATTACTCTCCTCTAGGGGAGGGCCTAGAGGAAGGGCCTGAGACCTTGAAGAATGGCTTGAAACCCAGAGATATGTGCTGAAACCCGAACACCAGGAAACTGAGCACTCCTCCTTTCTCAGTGGTCCTAATAAAAGACTCTTTAATATTGAAAATCGCTATATATAGTTTTGTATTCTAGTATGCGATTATTCATTAGCATAGTCCATGCAAAATGACTAGATAGTTGCAGTGGTCATTCATAGGGTCTTTTTCTTTTTTTTTTTTTGACAACTGGCTGGTAAGGTGATCTGAACCCTTGACCTTGGTATTATCAGCACATAGGGTCTTATGATTTCTTGTACCTCCATGGCTTTTGGCATGCAAAACAGTTGTTTAGTTGAAAGACCTAGATCCTAACCACATCTCTTAAAAGCTTCATGACCATAAAGGGAGTGTGAGTGAAGGATATATAGGAACTCTTTGTCAGTATTTTTGCAATTATTCTCTCTGAAGTTAATTGAAGATAGAAAATAAACAGCTTTGTTACCATTCTGAATCTTACTATACTTAGTGTATATTTGAAAGTGAGATGCCTATATCTAATAATAATAATAATACCAAGGAAACATTGAAAGCCTGAACTGAGAATGTAGATACATTTATCTCACACATTTTTCAGGCCTATTGTAGTACCCAGTAATTTTCATGCATAGTCAAATGGGCATTATGTGTTTATTGAGAGTGGTATATAATCTTTTAGGAAAGTCCTTAATCCTGGGGAATTAGATGACCAGATTCTCCCAGTAGATGACCTTGAGCTATTGACTAAGTCCGGTCATGCCACAGTTTTTCCTACAGTGGTGTGAAATAGTAGTACATATTCAATAGCTCAAGGCATTTGAGTTATCCCATAGAAAGCTACTGTAAAAACTCAGGTTCATGCTATGTAATATTTAGTAAGCACTGAGCCATTTCAGTAATTGATGTAACCCATTTGCTTCATTTATATTGTGATTACTCACTTTTTTTGAACCATCATGGGGCACAAAACAACAAATCTCCCAAAACAAATAAAGAAGCCAGGCTACCATTATTCCCTTCATAATCTAACCTGTGATAAAATACAAAAATATATTTTATTTGTGGAAGGAAGTTCTGTATATTCTAGTTGAAATCATTTTTTAAGTATATTATTATATTATATAGTATATTATTATAGGAAGATGCTGTAGTTAAATACACTTGTTTTTAGTGTTATTGAAATATTTCTGGTGAAAAGATGATTAATTAAAGTTGGTGTGTTATTTGGATCAAATAGGAATTCTCCCTTTGCTAATATCTTGGGGATGATCAGGAATACCAAGAATGATTTTACTACTGTAGCACTCACATTTGAATCATCTTTGAATTAAAAGGTTCTAACTAGTGTCCTTTTTGCATTGCTTTTCTTAATTATAACTATAAGTCAAAAACATGTTAAAACTACAGTGGGCCAAATGTTTTCTAAGAACTGTTTAATGATTGTAATAACCCACTCTACAGGGGGGCATCATCATTTTGTCAGGAAAACTACATTTACAGAAAGACTGTATTCTTAAATTTGTGCTTTGTACAAAGGTAGTATGTGGTATAGGTGTTTGGAGAAATAGTCACATAGAGTATTATCTGAAGTATTTTTTATACAGGATATAGTAATTTGGTTAAAAATAAGTAATAAGAATATACTTAAAGGACACAAAAGTGGATGAATATGGGACAACGTCAGAAAAAAAGAGATATGGCTGAGGTTGTATACTGACTGATTTCTTTCCTGTACCTAATGTTAAATGGTTGGCACTATGCAAATATCGATCTCTATCAAGTGACTGACAACAGTATTGTCATGAAGATGTTGCTATAAATACTTTTGTAATAAGTATTTCTTTTTGAGGCAAATACGTAAAGTATTCTTTTAAAAAATAAAGCTAGGATCCCTTTTTTTTTTACTTAAAATATATTTTTCTAAAGTTTCCAGGAATATACAGAGGATAAGATAGTGATTTCAAACTGACTTACAACCAGTGGTGCAGTTTCTTCAAATGAAATCTTACATAGCAGCAGATGGCTCTGACTGAAATGAAGATGCCGGTTTGCAGGGAGCCAGATGTTCCAGTGGTTCAGTCCTTTCTTTCTCTGTGGTACTCCCGAGGTGTCTCTCACATCCTAAGCCTCTGAGTTGTACATTTTGAGAACTGTGAACATTTGTAATTAATAGGCCATATACTGTTCATTTGGCTTTTAGATGACACTGCCTCACTGTCACTGTTAGATCACATAGGTTAGCCAGCAGTAACTATAATTGTTCAACAGGAATGTTTATTGCATATAAAAGATATTACTTGTCAAGGTCAACAGTTCAGATTCCCATACCAGCCAGCTGCCAAAAAGAAAAAAAGGTATTATTTGTCAACATGCTTGTCTAATCAGCGCTGATAATTAGTATGTGATATGTAGTCAGACACTTTAAATTCTCAACTTCTTTATATGTATCTAATGAGAGCAAGTTGGGCTGGGTCAAATCAGAAGCTCCTAGCACCTATGATTTTATCATTCTGATAGTAAATATTTATTGAACATCAGTGGAGAGTCTAGCACTTTCCTGTCATGAGATAGAGAAAGTTTTAAGCCATGATCCATAACTCTGAGGGATTTAAGCTCAGATTGGTGAGATAAAACTAGCCAAAATAAAACTACTAGAGATAATCTATTAACAAAGTAGAGTATTAATAAATTATTTTGGATTCTAAGACCCAAACTTAGAAAGAGAGAAATTTATATAGAAAGGATTTATATTTAAATCCTTACATTTAAAGAAAAAGGTCCGTGTTTGGGATTTCATCTAATTTAGGTGAACTAGCAAATTATACATGTATGCATTTCCTACTAAGAAATAGAAATCAATTCTGTTGTACTATTATGATCTTAAGTGATCTTCTAAGCATGTGTAGAAAAGTGTTATTGTCTATCTTCTGCTGTCTATATATATTAAGATATATGACATTTTAATTTTAATGCCGCCTATGAAATCTGAATTCTTAGAATTAGAAATCTGTGTTCTAAGGCTTTAACAAGTTCTGTAAATTCAGTTGGCATATGACTTGAACATTAAGACTAAAGTGACAAGTTTGTCCTAAATGAGTGCAAATTAATTTTTTTCTAAGTCAGTTCTTAAAATGATTTTTAATATAACTTTAAGGTCATATTAATATTACATTAAATAAATATTTTAGTAATGATTTTTTGTTGAAATTTTATTTTATCAGAAATTTTAGTTCATTAGGGCTTAATTTTTCTTTTGTAATAATGTTATATTTTCAAACCATTATAAAATTTGTAGAGAATTTTATTTGATATTTGACTATAATACCTGAATTGATTTTGTTTTTCTCACAAAGGTAAAAGAGAATTCCAAATTTACTCATAATAAAAGTATTAGAAAAACTGTCAATAAATTTACTGTTATAATTGAATCATATGATATCTAAATTGTTGATAATATGATCTTCTCGTTAAACAATAGTGTCTGGAGACAATGATGGATTAATTGACTGATGGCTAAAGTTTCCCTCAAATATAACGCTTTACCCAGTTTGATTTGATTTGTGTAAAATAACTTTCTCTAATAAACAATTTGCTCAGAGGCAATAGAAGAAATGAATGGTTATCAAACCAAACTTAATTAGTCTATCCTAGATTGATATTACTTGGGGAGTCTTCGTTTTAATTGTAGAGTGCTGGATACAAAGAGTTTGGTTCATTATTTTTTCCTGTATAAACACTATTGTGCAACTACCTATGGAATAATAACATGTGAATTCATTTTAATAAATGCTTGTAAAGTGAATTAGCTAATTATACCAGGCTAAAAATGATTCCTTTAATTATTTTGGATATTTAACTGGTACTTCAATTTTATTATTGTTAGTCTGTAAATGTGATTTGTATTAGCTCTGCCAAACTAATTATAATATATAACTTAACAAACAATTTGAACAGTTTTGTAATGCTTATAATGTTTTCTTCTCTTGTGAAAGAGAAAAACATTTCTAGTTTACGTGAAGATAAAGGTTTGACACAAATTCAGACCAAAAGGATGGCTATATAATGTGTAAATATGGAAGAAAAACCTCTCAGTAACCAGTGGTAGTGCTTGATATAATTATATGTATAAAAAGAATGAACATATTTCATTCAGGAGAAGATAAAAACAAGTCATTCAGTTTATATTAAAATATGGCATAGCATAAGAGATTTGATTAATTCTTTTACAAGTTAGAAAGAAGAGTTTTCTTCATGCCTTTATTATAGAGGGAGAACTGTATCCTCATTCTCAAAGATTTATATATTAATAACTCATTGTGGATGTCAGAAACAATATGCTTCTTAATCACTTAGCAAACTAATTCTAATTGTCTTTGAATCAAAAATTAATGAGAACAAAGGGTTTAGTAGTAAAAAAATATAACATCCTAATTTAGTCATACTGGGAGAAGAGCAGTATAGCTTCCACAAGAGTATGCAACCTAAAACATTCCTCTTCTTTTTTTAATTAGTACATAGTAATATTCACTTTATTTTATTTTTTGATATACATGTCTGAGTTTTAAACCCAAGTACATATTTATGTAACCACTATTACACTCAGGATACAGAATAGTTACATCAGCTAAAAAAAAAACCCTCCCTCTATTCCCAACCCCTGGCAACCTCTGACCTGCTCTCACTTACTGTAGTTTTCCCTTTCTCCAGACTGTTATTTAAATGGAATCACGTAGAATTTGAACTTTTGAAACTGGCTTCTTTCACTCAGCATAATGCCTTTTAGATTCATCTATATTTTTACAGAATAAATGGTTTGTTTCCCATCTCCCCGTCCCCAAATTGAATATAGCAACACTACTGTCAGTTTTTCAAGTTAATATAAATGATCCACCCTATATGGAAACTTAGTTTCTCCTTCAGAGTATTCCTGCCATAACTAGAACTTAATTTTTGCCCTTTTTTGCCTTTTTAATAGCTGCATTGTAATTTTATGGGTGTACCATACATTGTTAAACCTGCCTCCGACATAAATGCTTAGATTTATTAAAAATATTAAATTTGGTTCTGCAGTAAACATGCTTGTAAATATCTGTCTTGCAAGTATATCAGCCTACAATTCCTAGAAATGAAATTGCTGGGTGAGAGAAACACATAAAAAATTGTATGGATTGTAGTTTGCTTCCCAAAATGATTGAAGCACTTTGAACCTCACTCTATTACTTTGCCATCATTGTCCTTCTTTATAATGTTTACAAGTCTAGTAATTGAAATTTTATTACTTTTATTTCAATTTGTATTTGATTAGGGCATTTGAATTCAATATTGTTAAGATGACAGTTCTCTTCAGTTTGATCTATATTTCAGCACAATCTTAATTTTTATAAATTCCAGCAAGGTTTTTTGTTTCTTTTAGCCATTTTAATAGGATTGCAGGTTATCTCATTGTAGTTGCAATTTGCCATTGAAGTTTTTTCCATGTACTTAATTGCCTTTTGTATATCCTTTTTGCAAAAGTGTGTATTCAAGTCTTGCCCATTTTTATTATTTTTTTTATTTTTTAAAAATTTATCAATACACAATGTAAATGATTTCTGTGTCCCTTTATCAATTCCTTCTTGCATCCGCCCCCGCCCCCCTCCCCCCCATCAACATCATATCTGGTCACTTATCTTTTTTTGTTGTTGTTGTCTTTTGTCTTTTTCTGTGTCCGG
>NW_007734525.1:32593-36554 GCF_000696425.1 Galeopterus variegatus | reverse complement strand
GCGGGGGACCGGCAATGGGATGGCAGCCCTCCGTGTTGCTCCCGTGTCGCTCAGCCAGTGAGCGGGAACCGGTCTGTATGAGGGATCCGACCCCTTGGGCGGGAGCGCCGCTGCGCTTCCCAAGCGGCGCACTATCCAGTGCGCCACCGGGCCGGCCCTGGTCACTTATCTTTTTTTGTTGTTGTTGTCTTTTGTCTTTTTCTGGGACCGGCAACGGGATCGCAACCCTCGGTGTTGCTCCCGTGTCGCTCAGCCAGTGAGCGGGAACCGGTCTGTATGTGGGATCCGAACCCTTGGGCGGGAGCGCCGCTGCGCTTCCCAAGCGGCGCACTATCCAGTGCGCCACCGGGCCGGCCCTGGTCACTTATCTTAACAAGTTCAAGGAACTATTGTGATTGTTGTATCTCCCCCCATTTGTTTGTTTGTATATTTGTTTGTTTGTTTGTTTGTTTATTTATTTTGTCTTTTTTGTGACCAATAAGGGGATTGCAACCCTTGGCTTGGTTGGTGTCGCCCACACCGCACTCAGCCAGTGAGCGCACTGGCCATCCCTATATAGAATCCGAACCCACGGTGGGAGCACCGCTGCGCTCCCAGCGCCACACTCTCCCGAGTGAGCCTCGGGGTCGGCCCTACTTATTTATTTTTTATTAACTCCCACATATAAGTGAGAATATGTAGCATTTCCCTTTCTGTGCCTGGCTTATTTCACTTAATATAATTTTCTCTAAGTTCATCCATTTTGCTGTGAGTTGTATATTTCATTCCTTTTTACAGCAGAGTAGTATTCCATTGTGTAGATATACCACATTTTCCTTATCCACTCATTCAATGATGGGCATTTAGGCTGGTTCCAACTCTTGGCTATTGTAAATAGCATTTCAGTAAATATGGGAGTGCAGGTATCCCTTCGACAGTATGATTTCCATTCCTTTGGGTATATACCCAGTAGTGGGATAGCTGGGTTATATGGTAGATCTATCTGTAATTGTTTGAGGGACCTCCATAGCATTTTCCATAAAGGCTGCACCGTTTTGCAGTCCCAACAACAGGAGGGACTCCCTTTTCTCTGCATCTTCACCAGCATTTATTATTCTCAGTCTTTTGGATATCAGTCATCCTGACTAGAGTGAGATGATATCTCTTAGTGGTTTGATTTGCATTTCCCAAATGCTGATTGATGTTGAGCATATGTTTATGTGTCTGTTGGCCATTTGTATATCTTCCTTTGAGAAATGCCTATTCAGCTATTTTGCCCATTTTTAAATTGGGTTACTTGTTTTTTTGCTGTTAAGGTGTTTGAGTTCCTTGTACATTCTATGAGAGTTCCTTTTTCTCCACAACCTCTCCAGCATTTATCGTTCAGAGTCTTTTGGATTTTGGCCATCCTAACTGGGGTGAGATGGTATCTCAGTGTGGTTTTGATTTGCATTTCCCGAATGCTGAGTGATGTAGAGCATTTTTTCATGCGTCTGTTGGCCATTCGTGTATCTTCCTTTGAGAAATGCTCTTTTGCCGATTTTTAAATTGGGTTACTTGTTTTTTGTAAAGTTGTTTGAGGTCCTTGTATATTCTGGATATTAATCCTTTGTCAGATGTATATTTTGCAAATATTTTCTCCCACTCTGTTGGTTGTCTTTTAACTCTGTTAATTGTTTCTTTTGCTGTGCAGAAGCTTTTTAGTTTGATTTAATCCCATTTGTTTATTTTTCCTTTGATTGCCTGTGCTAGCCCATTTAAAAATTAGGTCAGTTGTTTTCTTGCTGTTGAGTTTTGAGAATATACTTTATAGATTTTGGATACAAGTCTTTTGTTGGATATATGGTTTATGAATGTCTTCTCAGTATGTACCTTATCTTTTCATTTTCTTACCAGTGTCTATTAAAGAGTAAAAGTTTTTAATTTTGTTGAAGTCTAGTTTACCAGTTTTTTCTTTTATGAGTTATACTTTTAATGTCATGTCTAAGAAATCTTTGTATAGTTTTGGATATGTTTGGGGGTGGGTTATGTTTTTTCTATGCTTTTGCTTTAATTCACCTGTATCTTTACATTTAATTGTATTTCTGGTAGACAGAATATCACTGGGTTTTATTTTTTATCCATTCACACAATTTCTCTCTTTTAATTGATGTTCTTAGACAATTTGCATTTAATTATTATTGATGTTTGATTTAGGTCTACCCTTTTTCAATTTATTTTCTGATTGTTCCCTCTGCATTTAATTTTGTTTCTTCTTTCTCGCCTCCTTTTAGATCATTTAAATATTTGTAGTTTTCCATTTTATTTTATCTATTGGATTTTTATGGTTGCTCTAGGATTGTAATATACATTTAACTTTCACAGTTTACTTCTTTTTTTTTTTTAATTTTATTTTGTCGATATACATTGTGGTTGATTATTGTTGCCCCTTCCTTCTTAAAGTGGAATATAGATCCTTTTATTCTCTACTCTTTGTATTGTAGTTGCATTATGTATTACATGTATGTATTACACACATTACAAATGTGTGTGATGGTTTATCTACATTTTTATATCATTGAAAACCACTCAGATAAAGTTATAGCTTTTGCTTTGAATCATTATATGTATTTTACATAATGCAAGAGGAAAGTAATATTCTATTATATTTATCTTGATATTTACTCTGTTTTTCTTCTTTCATTTCTGATGTTCTATGTTTTTCTCTCATATTTCCTTTCTGTCTGAATAACTTCCTTTGGCATCTCTTACAGAGCCGATCTATTGACCATGAATTTTCTTAGTTTTTCTTCACATGAGATGTCATTATTTCACCTTTATTCATGAAGAATGTGTTCTCTGATTATAGAATTCTGGGTTGACAGTTATTTTCTTTCAGCACATTAAAGATGTTCTACTTTCATCTGACTGCATGGCTTCTGGTGAAGATTTCATAGTTATTTGAATTGTTATTTCCCTCTGTGTTATGTGCTGTTTTTCTTGGCTGCTTTCAAGACTGGTGGGTTTTTTTTGTTTTGTTTGTTTTGTTTGTTTGTTTGTTTGCCTATGGTTTTCAGCAGTTTAGTTATAATTGTCTTGACTTGGATTTATTTGTATTTATCCTTTATGAGTCTGTAAGTTTGTTTTTTGCCAAATTTAGGAACTTGTTAGCTGTTTCTTTTTAAATTTTTTTTCCTTTTATGTGGTGAAATTTACACGAAATACAATGAAGCATTTTAAATTATACAATTCAGTGGCATTAGTACACTCACCACCTCTCTCTAGTTTCAAGACTTTTTCAACGCCTCAGAAAAACACTTGTACCCATTAAGTAGTCACTCTATTCATTCATTCCTCCCTCTATGCCTTGGGATAACACTAATTTGCTTTCTGTCTGTATAGATTTGCTTATTTAGGATATTTCATATTAAAGGAATCATACAATATGTGACCTTTTGTGTCTGGCCATTTTTGCTTAGCATAATGTTTTTAAGATTCATCCAAGGTGTAACATATATCAGTACTTCATTCCTTTTTATGGCTGAATAATAATTCTAGTTCATGGATACAACACATTTTGATTATCTCTTCATCACTTGCTGGGCAATTAGGGTTTTTTTTTTTTTTCACCTTTTGGCTATTATGAATAATGCTGCTGTAAACATTTGTATACAAGATTCTGTGTGGAAGTATGCTTTCATTTCTTTTGGGTCTCTACATAGGAGTAGAATTGCTGAGCCATTGTTTAACTGTTTGAATTGCCACCAAACTGTTTTCCATGATAACTGTACCATTTTGTATTCCCTCCAGCAATATTCAGGGGTTTCTTTTTCTCCATATTCTTTTTTTTTTTTTTTCCTTTTTGTCTTTTTTCCGGCAACGGATCGCAACCCTCAGTGTCGCCCCTGTACTGGACCGGGACCAGCAACGGGATCGCAACCCTCGGTGTTGCTCCCGCGCCTCGCTCAGCCAGTGAGCGGGAACCGGTCTGTATGTGGGATCC
>NW_007734525.1:7971-32443 GCF_000696425.1 Galeopterus variegatus | reverse complement strand
TATGTGGGATCCGAACCCTTGGCGGGAGCGCCGCCGCGCTTCCCAAGCGGCGCACTATAGCAGTGTGCCACCGGGCCGGCCCTTTTTCTCTGTATTCTTAAGAACACTTATTTTCTCAGTTTTTGTTGTTGTTGTAGTTGTTGTTTTAATATTATTATAGTCATCCTAGTAGGTGTGAATTGATACCTTATTGTGGTTTTGATTTGTATTTCCTGGATTACAAATCATGTTGAACAGCATTTATGTGCTTGTTGGCCATTTGTATATATTCTTTGGAGGAGCATCCAAATTCCTTGTCCATTTTTAAATTGAGTTGTTTGGTTTTGTTTCTTGTTGAGTTGTGTTGCTTATGTATTCTGGATAAGAAACCCCTTATCAAATATATGATTTGCCAATTTTTTTTCCTTTTTGTAGGTTATCTTTTTAGTTTTTTGATGATGTCCTTTGAGGTACAGAAGTCATTAATTCTGACGAAGTTCAGTCTGTTTTTTTTGTTGATGTTGCGTGTGATTTGGGTGTAAAAGTTAAGTCATTGCTAAATCTGAAGTTATGAAAGTTTACTCCTAGTTTTTCTTCTAATATTTTATACTTTTAGCTCTTACATTTTGTGTATGGTATGAAACATGGGATCCAACTTTATTCTTTTGTATGTACTTATCCACTTATCACAGCACCATTTGTGAAGATACTATGCACTTTCCATGGAGTACTCTTAGAACCATTGCCAAAAATCATTTCTTCATAGATTTTGGGGTTTACTTCTGGACTCTCAATTCTTTTTTTTTCTTTTGGTGTATATGTCTCTCCATATGCCAGAACCACACTGTTTTGCTTTCTTCAGCTAGTAATTTCTTTAATAAGGAAGCATGAATCCTCCAACTTTGTTTTTCAGTATTATTTTGGCTATTCAGGATCCTTTGCAGTTGCCAGTGAATTTGAAGATCATCCATTTCTGGGGGGGAAAAAAGATTTTCAGTATTATTTTGGCTATTCAGGATCCTTTGCAGTTGCCAGTGAATTTGAAGATCATCTTTCCATTTCTGGGGGGGAAAAAAGAAAAAAAAAAAAAAAACCCACGGGCATTGAATTTTGTTAGGGATTGTGTTGACTCTGTAGATCACTTTTGGGATTATTGCCATCTTAGCAATATTAAGTCTTTTAATCCAGGAATATAGAATGTCTTTTCACAAAATCAGGTCTTTATTTTCTTTCAGCAATGCTTTATAATTTTCAGTGCACAAATATTTTACCTCCTTGGTTAAATTTATCTATAGATATTTAATTCTTTTGGATGCTATTATAAATGCAATTGTTTTTTATTTCCTTTTTCAAATTGTTCATTGCTGGTGTATAGAAACTTAAAGGATTTTTTATTTGTTGTTTATGTACCCTGCAACTTTGCTGAATTCACATATTAGATCTAGTAGATTTTTTAGAAAGGACGTTGGGGGGATTTTCTATATATAGAATTATGTCATCTGTAAATAGAGAGAGTTTTATTTTCTTTCCTTTGCAATTTGGATTCCTTTTATTTCTTTTTTTCTGCCTTATTGGTCTATATATGACATCCAGTACAGTGTTGAATAGCAGTGGTAAAAGTGGGCATCCTTGTTTTGTTACTAATTTTGGGGAGAAAGTTTCAGTCATTCACCATGGAGAATCATGTTAGCTATTTTTACCCTCAAATTCTGTTGGTGTTGGCTTCATATACATATATTGATGCTCTTGTTTGGTTCATATATGTTTATAATTGTTATATATTCTTGTTTAATTGACCCTTTTATGAATATATAATGTCTTAGCCTCTTGTAATCATTTTTCATTTAAATTTTTTTTTTTTTATGTTTGAATAGCTAACCATCTTTTAGTTACTATTTGCATGGAATATCTGTTTCTATCCTTTCACTTTCAACCCATTTGTATCATTGGGTCTAAAGTGAGTCTCTTGTAAGCAATACATAATTGGATCAAAATCAACATATAGTTGAACAAGTGAGTCAGTATGTTGAATATTAAAAAGTTCTTTAATATCCTGAAGATCATTATAAACTTCATGGAATCCCAGGGAGATTGACTGATCATATTGACAGTAAATGGAAGAAACTGTGGCGGGATTCATAGAACTTGAAAAGAACAGGAACACAAGTATTGGATGCCTCATGCAGCCCATTTCTTTAGGAAGTAAGATACCCTGTCTAAGCCCTAGAATTACCCAGTTCTCTTAGAAGCCTTGGTTCCTTTTAGTGAAGACCAAGGTCATGGTGCTAGGTTTGCTCATTGGTTTTTGGTCTTTTCTTTTTGGTCCTTGAATAAAGTGAGCTAGGAAATCTATGCATATATAAATTGTGCCTGTGTGTGTATGCATACACATGCATACCAATAGACAGGCACAGATACATATAAATATATATATTGTATGTGAACATGAACATTCATATATATATGCACATTTTAGAAATCACACAAATACTTCCAGTTCCAGTTCACTCCCAAGGGTTTCTTTCTTGCCTCCCACTATTTCCTGTTTGTACAAGGATACGTCAAAATATTTGTGGAAAAATAGAATTAAAAGATAATATGAGGCAGGCAGTCCCCACCACCCAGCAGAAGGCAAGAGCAGACACAGGGAATTAGGCAAGAAGCATGAGTAGTCCTTAACACCTGGCAGAAGGCAAGAACAGGCCAAGGACTTAGATATGAGCCACGTGCAGCCCCCACTGCCCAGCAGAAAGCAGGAGCACATCCAGGAACCTAGGTAGGAGCCACAGGCAGACCCCCTGCCTGGCAGAAGGCAGGAGCATGATGAAAAACTACAACCACTGCCACAGCAACTGCCACTGAAAGGGCGGCTCACTGCCACAGCAGCAGCCACAGCCACTGTGCAGGCAGCCTACCACCCACTCATCTGCATTGACACAAGGAGGTTCACCAATGGAGATAGTAAAATAAGAGGAAATCTCTCCTCAAAGCTCATTCCAGAGTAATAGAAGAAGCAACTGCTCTACCAGATGACCAGACATCAATGTAGAGATACTAGAAATATGGGAAAACAAGAAAATATGATAACCACCAAGAGAATACAATAATTCTCAAATACTAGACCCCGTAGAGCAGGAAACCCTTGAAATGAATGAAAAGGAATTCCAAGCTACAGACTTAAGGAAACTCAGTGAGATACAAGAAGACTCAGATGACACAACAAAATGAGAAAAACTATCCAGCATATGAAGGAGGAAATTTACAAAGAGATTAATACCTTAAAAATGAATGTAGCAGAACTCCTGGAACTGAAGGATTAATTCAACAAATTAAGAAACACAGCTGAGAGCTTAAGCAGCAGGTTAGAGCAAGCAGAAGAATGAATTTCAGATCTCAAAGCCAGTCTTTTTGAAATAAACCAGGCAGACAAAAAAAGGAAAAAAGAACTTCAAAAAAAGAAGAAAATCTAACACAGCTAGCATTCAACATTAAGTGCACAAACATCCAAATCACGGGTGATCCAGAAGGGGGAGGAGAAAGGAAAAGGCATTGGAAACCTATTCAACGAAATAATAATGGAAAACTTCTCAGATATAGGCCTTCAGATCAAGCAGGGTCAAAGATCTCCAAACAAATTTGATCCAAAAATATTTTCTCTGAGACACATTACAGTCAAAATGGCAAAGCTCAAAGACAAAAAGAGAATGCTAAAAGCATCAAGAGAATAGCATCAAGTCACCCATCAGACTAATAGCAGACTTCTCAACAGAAACTTTACAGGCCAAAAGAAAATTTACAGGCCAAAGAGCTCTCACCAGACTAATAGCAGACTTCTCAACAGAAACTTTACAGGCCAAAAGAAAATAGGATGACATATTCAGGATACTAAGTGACAAAAACTGCCAGCCCAGAATACTATACCTGGCAAGGCTATCCTTCAGAAATGGGGTAGATATAGTATATTTCTCAGACAAATGAAAACTGCTGAGGAAGTAAGCCCATTTGCAATAGTTGCCAAAAAAGTTGGATATCTAGGAATTGATTCAACCAAGGAGGTGAAAGATCTCTACAAAAAGAACTTCAAATTACTGCTGAAAGAAAGGAAAGATGCCACAAAAAGGTGGAAAGACGTTCCATCCTCACACCAAGAGCTTCAAATCACTGCTGAAAGAAAGGAAAGATGCCATAAAAAGGTGGAAAGATGTTCCATCCTCATGGATTTGAAGAATTAACATTGTGAAAATGTCCATACTACCCAAAGTGATCTACAGATTCAACGCAAAATACTTATCAAAGTACCAATGACATTCTTAACAGAAATAGAAAAAACAATCCTTACATTTACATGGTACAACAAAAGACCCTGAATACCCAAAGCAATCCTGAGCAAAAAAAATAAAGCCAGAGGCATAACACTACCTGACTGCAAATTATACTACAAAGCTATAGTAACCAAAACAGCATAAAAACAGACACTCAGACCAATGGAACAGAATAGAGAACCCAGAAATCAGCACACGTATTTACAGTCAACTGATCTTTGACATGGGCAACAAGAGCATACATTGGAGAAAGGACTACCTCTTCAATAAGTGGTACTGGGAAAATCAGACATCCATACGCAGAATAATGAAACTAGACCTGTACCTCTTGCCATATACAATAACCAACTCAGAATAGATTAAAGACTTAGGTATAAGTTCTGAAACTATAAAACTACTAAAGGAAGACATAGGGGAAACACTTCAGGAAGTAGGACTGGGCAAAGGCTTTATGATTAAGACCCCGAAAGCACAAGCAACAGAAGAAAAAGTAAATAAATGGGATTATATCAGACTAAAATGCTTCTGTAGAGCAAAGGAAACAATCAACAGAGTGAAAAGGCAACCTACAGAATGGGAGAAAATATTTGCAAACCATACATTGGACAAAAGGGATTGGTGTACAGAATATACAGGGAAGTCAAACTACTACTCGCCAAAAAACCAAATAACGCAATCATAAAATGGGCAAAGGAGCTGAACAGATATTTTAAGAAGGAAGATATACAGGTGGCCTTCTTTCTCTAGAGCCAAAAATCCCTGTTTTGCTATACCAACATAATTACTCATTTTATCACAATACGCATACTGTGCTCTTAGAATAACAATAGTGACTTTACCATCAACAATATAATTACAGAAAACAATTTACCATTTTTAGTTAGTTTGTCCTTAGGGCTATGTTCCACGGGAATCAAATTATTGTTGGACATTTGGACAGTTTCAAGTGTTTTGTCATTACAGTTTTTGCTGAAGTTAATAGCCTGGTGTGTACATCTTTTTGTCCTTTGAAGCAATTTAATCATTTTTAACAGCTTTATTGAGGTGTAATACACATACCATACAGTTCACCAATTAAAAGTGTTTAATCCAGTGGCTTTTGGTATATTCACAGAGTTGTGCTTCCATCACTGTAGTCAATTTTAGAACTTTATAAATTTGGTTTTTATTACCCCCCAAAGAAGCTTCATTCTCTATAGCCACCACCCTCCAAAACTTAGTTGTGCTTCCATCACTGTAGTCAATTTTAGAACTTTATAAATTTGGTTTTTATTACCCCCTAAAGAAGCTTCATTCTCTATAGCCACCACCCTCCAAAACTCTATGCCCTCCAGCCCTTGGCAACCAATAATCTACTATCTGTCTCTCTAAATTTGCCCATTCTGGATATTGCATATAAGTGGAATCTATACAGTATGTGGTCCTTCATGACTGACTTATTTCATTTAGCATTTTTTCAAGTTTTATCCACATTGTACCATGTGTCAGTACTTCATTTCTTTTTATTATCCAATAATATTCCTTTTTATGGATATACTACATTTTATTCATTAGTTTGTTGATAAACATTAGGGTTACTTCCAGTTTTTGGCTGTTAGGAACAATACTGCTGTGAACATTCATGTACAAATTTTTGTGTGGATGTATGTTTTTCTTTTTGGTATATACCTAGGAGTGGAATTGCTTGATCTTATGGTAACTCTATATTTAACATTTTGAGGAACTGCCACACTGTTCTCCAAAGTGGCTGCACCAATTTTCACTCCCACAAGTACTGTATGAGGGATTCTATTTCTCCAAATCTTTGCCAACGTGTGCTGTTATCTGTCTTTTTTACTATATCCATCCTGTGGGTGTGAAGTGGTATCTTATTGTGATTTGGGTTTGTATTTGCCAGATGACTAATGATGTTAAGCATCTTTTCATGTGCTCATTGTCTGTTTTTATATATTCAGTGGAGAAATACATATTTAGATACTTTGCCCATTTTAAAGTTGGTTATTTGTCTTTTTACTATTGACTTGTAAAAGTTCTTTATATAGTCCAGATTCATATTTCTTATTAGACAGATAGTTGCAAGTATTTACTTTCATTCTATGTTGTGTTTTCAGTTTGTTGATAGTGTTCTTTGAAGCACAAAAGTTTTTCATTTTGATGATGTGAATTTATCTAATTTTTTCTTATGTTGCTCAGGCTTTTATTGTGTTATATCTAAGGAGCCACTGCCTAATACAAGGTCATGGAGATTTACAACTATATTTTCTTTTTATAGTTTTATAGTTTGAACTCTTACATTTAGGTCTTTGATTCATTTTGAATTAATTTTTGTGCATGGTATAAGGTAAGGGTCCAACTTCATTCTTATGCATGTGGATAAGCAGTTGTCCCATCACCATTTGTTGAAAAAGTATTCTTTCTGCATTGGGTACTCTTTGCAAAATCAATTGACCATAAATGTGAAGGCTTATTTCTGGACTCTTAATTCTATTACATTGACTTTTATATGTCTGTCCTTATACCAGTACCACACTGTCTTACCATAGCTTTGTAGTAAGCTTTGAAATTGGGAAGGAAGTATTCTTCTTTTTCAAAATCCTTTTGCCTATTCTAGGTCCCTTGAAATTTCTTGTGAATTTTAGGGTCAACTTGTTGATTTCTTGCAAGAAGTCAGCTGGGATTTTGGCAGGGACTGCATTGAATGTGTAGATTAATTAGGGGAATATTGCCACCTTAGCAATATTATCTTCCAGTTGGTGAACATGGGATATCTTTCCATTTATCTAGGTCCTCATTAATTTATTTCAATAATGTTCTGTAGTTTTTGGAGTAAAGTCTTATACTTTTGTTAAATTTCTTTCTAAGTATTTGTTCTATTTGATGCTGTTGTAAATGGGAATCGTTTTCTGAATTTCAGTTTTGGTCTGCTCATTGCTGTAAAAATACAATTGATTTTTGTATATCAATCCTGTATCCTGCAACTTTGCTAAACTCATTTGTTCTAAAAGTTTTTATTGAATTATCTGAATTTTCTATATACAAAGTCATGTTGTTTGCATGGAGCAATTTTATTTTTTAGATTAACAGTACCTAACTATCATTGACTACCAATGGTAACTTCATCTCTTAAATCCTTCTTCTTTGTATTTTCTTTTCTAGTACTTTTTTCTCTTTATGATATTTTCTGCTTTCTGTCTTTGTAGTTCCTTCTCAGTCCCTCTCCTTTCTGCATGTTAAATTTCACTGTATTGTCTGAATCTACCTCTACTTCTTTGCATTCTTTCTGTTGGAATCTTAATCCTTAGAGCTTTTTCTGTCTCTGCTACCTTACTTCTTCCTTGTCACTGCATTTTCATCCCCTCTTGTGCCTGTCTTTATTATTGCCTGCCTGATGAACACTGACACTCAGGAAAGTTGACTGGAGTCATTTCTGAGTTCTAGACTGTGTTTTCCAGAGTTATTTTCTTGCAGAAGTGGGTGTAGCAGCCATTTTAAACTTTATTGAGATATAAGCTATTTATAATGAACAGATTTTAGATGTTCAGTTTGATGAATTTTAACAAATACATACAGTAGTGTTAACAACTGCCTCCAGAAAATTTCTACATTTCTCTTTCTAGTCAATGTTTCTCTGCCCCAGCCCACAAGCAAACACTTGAATTTATCACCATAGATTAGTGTTACCTCTGTTTAGTCTTTTATATTAATGGAAGCATACAGTATGTACTCTTTTATATCTGGCATTTTTTCACTCACCGTAAGGTTTTGAGATTCATTCATATCAATGTGCATACAGTAGTAGTTCATTCCTTTTCATTACTGGGTGGTATCTATTGTATGAATATGCCACAATTTGTTTATTCTTTTGTTGATGAACATTTGCATGGTTTCCATTAGTTTTGTTTTTTGAAAAATAATAGTAATATTTTAAAAATTGTTTTTAAACAGATGAATGAAAAAAAAGAAAATCTTAATTTCTCTCCCCACCCAGCAGTAGTAACCTCAACATACAGTTTCTTATGTTGAGGAAATATGTATATATAGACAGTCCTGTGTATATGAAACAGTCCTACGTGTATCCAAGAATTTGTGTCTGTTGTATACAAACTTTCGTACAAATTGATTAATCTATATATACAGTCCTGCAAATTATTTTTTTCCATAAGATATCTCTTAAACATCATTCTGTATTAGTACATGTGGATTACCACATTGATATTCTTAATTGTCAAATACTATGTATATACTATACTTATATCCCATTGTATAGACGTACAATAAATTTTGTAGCCAGTCATTTCTAATTAATTGATAATCAAGTTGTTTCCTTTTTTCCTTTACTTTTACAAATACTTCTGCAGTGAACATCCTTATATTTATATAATTGTGCTGTTTTTGCTGTATATAAATACTGTAAGATGACTTTCATATAAGAAGAATTGCTAGGCCAAATAATATTCCTACATTTAAAATGTGACAAGAATTGCCAAATTGCTTTTCAGAAGTTTTGTACTAAACCAAACCAACAGTGCCTTTTGTATTCCTACTATAACATTTAAGATTGTTTTCTCATATGTGATTACAGAGACTTTCATCTGTCTATAATTTATTTATTTAACAATTACTGAAGACTTCCGTTAGCGTCTGAGAGTTTTTATTTCCACACAGACTGACAAATATTAGGTCATCTTTATCTTTGCTAGTCTTACAGCGAAAAATGTTATCTCAGTGATCTTTTGCTCAATAAGAGAATTAGCTCTTTGTCATATATCATAATTTCCCCCAGTTTATTGTTTATATCTTGACTTTGTTTATGGTGGTTTTTTTAAAAAGAGAAAATGTCTTTTGTTTCCTCAGTTGAGTTTACAGTTTAAAAGTATTGTTTAAACCAAAAGAGTAATTGTTTAAGTGAAATTTAACACAACTTAACAGTTGCATGGAAAATCTATTTTGTTTGGCAGAAGAAATACCAAGAAGTCTTCTGGAATTTTCATCACTTCTTTTAAAGATATTTCCTTTCAAAAAGGGGGTATTTGATACACCATAAATTTTTATGTTGTGAGGATCAAATTTGTGTTTAGTTTTTAAATATATAACAATGTGTTATATATAACTGTAAATATATTCATTTTTCCTATGATGGTGCAATTGGTTATTTTGCCATTTGCAGTGTTACAGATCTGTTACTCACCTCTCTTTATATTATTATTTGTGTGGGTAATAACCTCAGAGAATTGTAATATTTTAGAACATTGGAAGTGTTCTCATCATGGATTTTAGGACAGTTAAGAAATTATGTATATTCGGAGCACACCAATAGAGATTTTTGTTTAATTGATTAGGAGAAGATATTCTAGTATTGTAAATGCTTCATTTTCTTCTCTTGAATATTTACTGAGACTTTGGCTAATATGAATGAACGTGGAAACAAAAACCCTAAAAGATTTAACAAGGGACCTACTGCATGGGTGGGTGCTTGGATAACACTTGAGTTGCTAATATCACCACATCTTCTAATCAGTCCAACTCTACAGCTACCATTCAGTGATTACCTACTATGAGTTAAATACAAAACTAGGTGCTTCAACTGTGCATTTTAATCTCTGCAAGGTAGGTCCTACCATCACTATATTATAGGTGATGAATTTGAGGCTCCAAGAAGTAAAATATTTTACCCAAAGTCACTACTAAGTAACAGCTAAAATCTTCTGTTGGGCCTGTCAGAAAATAAAGCTGGTTATAATCATGTACTGATTTATTTTATCAAGTAAACACCATGGTGTCTCTTGTACTTACCCCATTTCCTAGCCTCAAGAATGCAAACATGGTGTAATCCTGGCCAATCAGATCATTCTATTCTCCTGGCCACAATTGTTGGTTTAATAGAGCGTATCAACCAACGTTGGTCTAGGTCGATGAGGTTTAAACTCTGAGACCTGTTGAAACTATTTAGAAAAAGAAGCTCTCTTTTTACTGAAATTATAGCTAGGAAAATGTAAGTTTTGAGCTCCTGGGGTCTATTATTTTCAGAGAGTGAATGAAAATAGCGAAAATAAACACTGAGTGATGGAGAGAGACCAGACCCTGATAATGTTTCTTAGCCTCTGGTTTTATCCACGCTTATAAGAAGATCTAGCATTGGTTATTTCAGATACTGAGCAAATACTCCCTCCACCCATGCTCTGTGCTTTAAAGCAAAAGACCATGCTGAACTTGTAGAACCAAATGGCTGCTAATGATTTGGGGTGATACTGGTGAAATATTCTCGGTCTCTTACATAAACACACACAAGACTTGAATCCAGCATGGCATATGAATTTTAAAATAGGAAATGACAGTGAAGATGCTAGTGGGAAGGGGGTTGTGTTCAGACCTGTTGCCAAACCTTTTTTTCCACATCTACAATGTACCTGTACACTGTAATGGTCACGGCAACCCTTTTTTTTGCAAACTGTTTACATGTCTGACTTCTTGTTTGGATTTTACTTGGTGATTTGATATGAATTTTTAATGTGAAAGCACTTAGCATTAGAAGTTTGACATTTTGTCTGACCTTAATCACCAGGAGGATCATGAGAGGTTTATTCAGTGGGAAGAGAACTGTTACAGCTCTGACAGAGATGATGGGAAATAAGTAAACAGCCTTTTAAATCTTCACCAGAAATCAATAGGATTTAAAGATGATGGACGTTGGTGTTTTTTGCTGCTTAAGGACTTCAACCTTTTACGGGAAAATACCTTCTCAACGTGTCAGCAGTTTTTTCCATGCACACAATAAATCACTGCTGCAAATAGAACATTCTGCATAGAATACTTCATCACTATTATAAAGAAGAAATTGTATATGACTGGCCATGGTAATATAGAGCCTTTTGGGGGATTTTTGTATGAAAAAAAAGGGCTATATCTCAAAATTTTGTTTTTTACTTAAGTGTAATTTATATGCCAAACTTTTTCCTCAACAAAATACAAATAGTATATTGAGAGCCTTCATCATACTGGGCACTGACTGTTATATGTTAAGACAGATGATATGACTCCATTTCATAGATGATGAAATTGAGGCCCAGAGGCTCTAAGTTCATCTATCTAGTGATAGAACTCTTACTTAAAACCTTGATTCACCTGAGTTTGAAGCTTGTGTATTTACTACTCTTCCAACTATATCCCTTAGTACACACAGTCAGTAGGTGTTTTCACCTTTGATTCTATTTCTTCAGTAGTGTTATCTCTTATTTTCTTTCCTCTTTTTCTCCTAGTTAGTAAAACTAACTTAATTGACAGATATTCACATGATTTAATAAGAGGATAAGAGCTACACCATGGTCATTAAATAAAGGGAGATGGGTTGAGAACTGCTTCCCAATATACTCTGCAGATTTGTTTTTTATGAATGATTTATGAGATATTAGATTGATATAGCATTTAGCAGTATATTCACAATCAGCTGCAATCTGATGCAGTGTTCAAATATTAAATGAACATGGCATGTAGTGTCCTTTGTGTCAAGGTATAGAAATATGGATTTCATTGTAAAAAGTACTTCTAGCTACTTTAAAGCATGTTAGCCTTTCCATTAAAGAACAATTAACTTTCCAGCTATTCAGCGAATTCTTTCATATCATCGTATAGCTGTTATCCTTGGAGAAAGTAAGATATGTGATATCGAAGTGTTTCTTATAATTTAAGCAAAAAATACTAACTCATTTTTGTGATAATAAATATCATGGAACATAAACTGTTAAGTAAAAATTTTCACATAAAACCAGATTTGATGTGATTTTAGATTTAAAGACACATTACTTTAATTAATTAATTGGAATATTTATAAGGGAAAGATGAGATAACTCCTTACCAGTTTATTATAATACATATTAGATGTATTGAATGCAAATATAGTAATCCCCCCTAATTTGTGGTTTTATTTTCCACAGTTTCAGTTACCCACAGTACAGTACAATAAGATATTTTGAGAGCAAGAGACAGAAAAGGATCACATTCACATAACTTTTATTACGGTATCTTGTTATAATTGTTCTATTTTATTATTGTTAATCTCGTACTGTGCCTAATTTATTAATTAAGCTTTATCGTAGGTATGTATGGATAGGAAAAAACATAGTATATATAGTGTTTCAGGCATCTGCTGGGGGTCTTGGAATGTATCCCCTGCAGATAAGAGAGGACAACTGTACTGTCAGATGAAGGTGCATTCCCTGCTCTTTTATCAATCATGGAACAATCACTTAACTTTTGTCATTTCCATTTCCTTATTTAAAGCTGAAATATACTAAATGACCTGAGAATCCTTCTAACTGTAAAGTTCTGTAACTCTTTAGATTTAGACTTTTGGTTAAAAGTCATTTTTTTCTATCACATACTTTTAATTAATAAAATAATATTAAAAATAGTTTTTGTTATAATATTCCTAAATGTTTCTTTTTCTATTCCTAAAATCAGGTCCTTTTCTAATATCCAGTGGCCTTCTTTGAATTGGTGACACTATATTGCTCGTTTGACTTGTGTTCACCTCAAGTAGAGTGACTTTACCTTTGTTTCTCATATAAAAAAAAATATAAAAACATTGTTACTCTCCAGGAACTCTAAAGGTGCTAGTCAAGGAATGATTGATCAGTCATTTTCTTGTGTTCTCTGAGAGCCTAAAGTTTTCAGGTACTTGGTGATTAATTGTGCATTTGATGAAGGAGTAAATTGATTAATTTGAATAGGTAATTAATTGCTGAGCTTGTACAAAACAGTTGAACTTGTAGTGAGAGGATGATCCTCAAGTAATCTCAGGATTATAAGAGATGCATATATCTCATTTTGGTCTTACCTACATTTTGCTCTACATTTATACTGATCCAGGACCTCAAAAAAGAGTGTTATAGAAATCAAGAACGCTCTGTTCTAGTCTGACTCTTTCCCTAGTTTTCTGGTCACATAAATTGACTTTGTCTTTTGTGGACTGTCATATCATAGACAATTGAACTCAATTCTAAGGTTACATTTTCTTCCAGTGAAAATAAAGCCAGTAATACTGTGTTGCAAAGTTATTATGAGCATTAGTGATTATGTCTGCAAAATGCCCAGTGCCTGGCATTTTGTAAATGCTTCTATAAATTGAACATTTTATTTCTCTCACTGTTATCACCATCATTATCACTGTCATCATCATCTTAATATAATGATCCATGTATTTAAGGTGGGTTTGTCCTTTGTGGATCTTCCCAGTATTTCTGTTTGTTTGAAACAGATTCTTCAAATAACCATAAAAGCTCTCTGTGCATCTGAGAGCAAAAATGCTTCATCAGATTTTATAGGCTCTTAACTTTTTACTCTTCTCACCTAAGCCTATCTTCTAACCTTGATTCTTTTGATCTTTCATGTTTTCTTCATGTAGAGGAATTATGGAAGAGTTTACTGTTTGGCTGGTCTTGGTATATGGTAGTATTTGCAATTTACCCAAAAGGAATACATTTATTTTGTGCAATCTTTATCTGATTGTCAGTCCTCATTTACTCACATTGGCAAATTTTCTGTATTCTGTTCCTACCTTTTTTCTTTTCCCTGTGATAATTTTATTTAATTTTAATTTTTAATTTTTCAGACTTTATTAACCCCTGACAAGGTCAGCTGTGTGAATTCCACATCCATTCTCATTGAATAGATCATAATTCCATGGAGGTTTGTTATTTTACTCCATGTTTTTGTCTTAAGTCTCTATTCCCTTGATGTACTTGTGACTTTAATCATGTTTAGACTGGTTCATAGAGAAGAGAAGGTTATGTCAAGAACAGAAATGGGGAATAAATGATAAAAAAAAGTTAGCAAAATATTGCTAATCATTGAAGCTTGGTAATGTATTCTCATTATGTTTGTATATGTTTGAGCATTTACATAACAAAAAGTAAAATTAGAAGAAGTTTTTCTGAACAACCACCACCAAAAAAACCTGCGCCCGGGCCCCATCCTAAACCAATTAAATCAGAATTTCTTGTGGTAGGATCCAGTTATCTTTTGTTTTTTTAAGTTCACTATTATTCTGCTGTGTATCCATGATTGAAAACCTCTGCTTTATGAGATAGACAAAACAGGGGTTATTATTCTTATTGTGTAGAGAGAAACTGAAACTCAGTAAGGCTAAGTGTTTTATTAAATGGTCACAATAAAGAATATAGTCATTACATTGTTAGCCTCATATTCTAGTATTCATTTTATTAAACCACTCTGCTTCTCTATTGTCCACCATCAAAGGAATGGTTTTGTTGCTAGTTATTGTCACATGATATGTTCTCAACTATGCTATATTGAAGATATCCTAGTCCCTACAACTTTGTTCTACAGCATCCCTAGTTCCTGTTTTTCCTCAGACTGTCAGTAAGTGTTGGGTGCAAGCCATAAAGTTTGCTAAATTGGTTTTATTTGTGAGTGGATGCTCATAATTCAGCCTGCCATTTTCTTTTCTTGACTTGTAAGTAAGAAAGCAAGCAGTATAAGTGCCTCTCAAAAGGAAAAGATACTGTTATTTTTCTAATACCTTGTGTAGTGGGATGGTAAATCTACATGCAAATTAAAGATTTTAGTGATAAATGATAACTCTCATCATCACTCTAATCTCTTCTTAACTTTCCTGGGTATTGTTAATTTATAACATAGTTTGAATTGACTTACCATTATTGATTCCTGTATTCATTAAAATGAAAAGGGAAATCTTGCTGTTGCAAGGGAAATATGGTTATCAGATGCCTTCTTTCTCATAGAATAAAAGGACCTGGTGGGATATAAACTGTGAGAAGGACAGTTAAATTGACATGGTGAAGGTTAATGTTTGCTTGCAACATTGATGTTGAAGGTCCAAATGACTTGTCAGTATGCTCCTATAATACATGCAGTACATCTTCATTAGGAAGGCATATAGCAATCAGTTTCAGGTTTCCAGACAAGCCTGTGGCCAAGGCCATAATTAACCTTTTGAACTTGGAATTGTAACAGAATGTACTATTGGCTTAGGTTATCAATTATGGTCAGAGTCAATTGATACTCACTCAAAGAAGGCTTATTGGTGATGGCTATTATAATTTAATCATCCTTCCGTTGTGATTAAAAATAAAGGTGACATGGCAAAATATCTCTCTTTTTGCTTTTGGAGAGAGAAATATTTGTAAGCTAGATGCCTTGCCAAACAGTTATATAAGTAGCAATTGATTCTGTTTTCCGGGGGGGGTGGGGTTGTTTTTTGGTTTTGGTCTCAGTTTTCAGTATTGTTTTAAATTTCTTAAGTATGAAGCAGTAAAACTACTAAGGGAACTTTTAGAATTACATGATATGTCAAATTGTAGTAGAAAAGACTCATATTTAGCATATCAAATACTTTAAACATAAATTTAAAAGATTAAAAATTTCAAGAGGAAATCGTGTAGTTAAATTTTTTGTGTGTCTTATATCTCTTGTTATGTACTTCTTGTTCTATCCAGTAGTTCACTTGCATCAAATAATGCTATCAGAAGAATGGCTGACAGAATTTCACTTATTTAGGAGAAATTTAATAGAATGTATGTTAATCAAATAGAACTGAAAGTATTAATTGCCAGTCCAGATGAAGAGAATATTGTTATTTTAATGCATTTCAGGTTATCTGTTAGAGTTTAAAGGTAACCGCTCAAATTAAGAAGCTAGTTGTTTATTAGCTATATTTCTAATTATTCTATGTTAACTTTATTAGTTTTGGAAACTTTTAATTAAAATTAAATAATGTTGATGTGTCTTAGGAGTTATTTCTAGAAAAAAGTTGCACTTAGGTTTTATTTATAATTTTTACTCATTATAGTCTGACTATGCATGTTGTTTTGAAATTATTATCTATGAATCTATTTTCAGATAATTTATTTTTAAACTTATTATGGGCAGAAGGAACATTGTTTATTGCAATATTTTCATAGTGAGACATTGAGAACGTAAGTGTCTAACACTGAGGCATTGGTTGAGTACATTGTATACATCAGTTTGAAGAAATATGGCCATTAAAACGATGAAGTCAAATTGCATATTCAGGGGTGAGAGGAGAGTTATTGAAAGAAAGGCTGGAAGGAAGTATAATAAAATGTAAAAAGTGGTTGCCTTGAGGTGGTAGTGTTATATGCTCTTTTTTCTTATTTATATAAATATATAAATTCTATTATATAGAATATTTATTATAGTTTATATAAATTACATTTAAAAATTATTTTTATTATAATGAAAAATTTCCCAAGTATTATTATTTAGAAAAAATTTTAAAAATTAATTACAGGTCTCTAGAAATAATGTTTTTCTAACCTGTTTATTATTAGCCTAACAGTGTTTGTAAGGACTGACTGCCCGGTTCAGATTCCAATTGTGTTATTCCTAGCTGTGTGACTTTGGACAAACGTTTATACCTCTTTATGCTTCAGTTGCCTCATCTGTAAAATGGGGGTAATAAAGGTCCTATCTTGTAGGGTTGATATAAAGATTAAATTAGTTAATATATGTGGTGTTAAAATAAGTAAACACATAAACACGGAATGCCATAATCTTGCCCTCTCTCTTCTAGGTATAGCTCTTCTAGTGCTGTAGCACAGCACATAGCCTATTGCTTTATTCCTTGCTGTGCACTAGACCTTTAGCTTTCATCTCTCTCTTCCTTTTCTATATATCCATCATGGGCTCTGTAAAAAGGCAAAAAACTTTTTCCTCTACCCCCCTCTTAGGGCTGCAGCCCTGTAAATTGGACTACCAAAAGACAGATTAAACAGGAGAAAAGCATACAAATTTTACATAATAATTTTTATGTGTTCATTGGAGTCTTGACAAGAAAAATGAAGGCCCAAAGAAGCAGTTAAGGCCAAAAGATTATATAATAGGTTGGACATAGAACAGTAAATTGCAAAAACATGATAAGACAAACATGTTTGGACTAAGGGCAGTTAATTATGGAAGAGTGAATAGGAAGGTAAGGGTTAGTTTTAAAAGTTTTGTTTGTAGATTTCACTCTGTCTAGACTCCCCTCTCTCTGGTGTTAAGAATGTCTTCTTTGTTACTGTTACAGGGAGGGTACCTTTCACATGGGAGTTTGCTCTCCTGCTTTCAGGAAGAAAAAGGAAGATTAGAATGCTCCTCTTGCATCTGCTGTTTTTTAAGTGCCTTTAATTCAAAATAATCCGTACGTCAAAGTAGCATATTTTGGGGTAGCATATTCTGGTACCCAGCAGCTCTTTCAAACTCAGTCATTTCTAGAATTAACCATTCACCTAATCCTCCTCCTGCTAAGTGAATGTCATTCTTACCTCAGTCACAGTATGGAAGATGTGGAAATCATCTGGACTCTTCTTCTATCTTCCTAAGTTCTCTAAAACTGCTTTTTTCTTTCCCTTCTGCCACAATTCAGACCATCTTTATTTCTCATCTACCTCTTAATGGGTCCCCTTAATCTTAGTCTTGGCTTCTCCCTCCCCAAATATCCTAGACAAAGCTTGCTAGGGCAGTGTTTCTGAAGTGTCCGTCACTCCCCCAAGTCTTCAAGGTGAAATTCAGACCTCTAAGACCTTGCCTGAGAGCAAGGTCCCTGGGCTATGTTCATTCTACCTCATACTGGCTTCCCTGAATTATTTGCAAATTTTTGAACATGCTGTGATCCTTTACTACTTCTGGGCCCTCAAACATGCTCTTTCTTCTCTCTGGAATGCTGTCCAACTTTCTGTGATTCCTCTCTGCATTAGGTATTCCTCCAAATTGGCTTAGCATGTGATACAAAGCAGTCAAAGAATTATCATACTCTGTGGTAATTGTTTCCTTGTTTCTGGTCTCCTTTAGGTTATGAGCCCCTTATACTTAGGGACTATGTCTTATTCTTCTCTGTGCATCTAGTGCCTAGAAAAATGGGATACCCAGTAAATAATGAAAGAGTAAACTTGATGGAAAAATAGCAGGTTACTGGTGATAGAGAATGTGTTTTTATAAAATAATATCTATTACTGGCTATTCTTCTGTTTTTATTATACATAGCAGAGTCACCTTGTCCCTACACTCATAACTATTGTTATTCTCCTAATAACTCCTTCTTACCTCTTTGTTCATAATTGTGAGCCATAGTAGATACACTGAGTAAGAAAAGTTAGTAATGTAATACTTGTCAAGCAGGGATTATGGTAGTCCTCAAATGATAACTCTTCTCTATTAAAATTATGTCAAAAACATATCTCATATTGCTGCTCATTTACCAGATCTGTCATTCTTTGTTTTCTTTTTTCATGAATCTGGTGACAGTATATAAACCTCCTGCTAAAGTGTTGGTATAACCAGAATAGTTAGCTCTCCTTGGTGATGGCAACATCTTTGCTACTTAACATTCTTTGTCTCCGTGATGCAATTTCACTTTCTTTTAAGTATCTACCTTTTTTGGATTAGATACAATATGCCGTCTTCATCCTGTAGACATTTATTGAAGATATATAATTTGCAAGGAATTAGACAAAACTCTGGAAAAAATTCTATAGACATTGCAAGAAACAATGTGAAGTAGGAAAAATTCAGGCACTTCATGGCTTTGACAAGAGTTAGCTCTATGCCCACAGCAAAGTTATATAACTCGTTTGAGCCTTAGTTTCCCCCTTGTAAGTTGGGGATAAAAATCCCTACTTCTCAAACTTATGCCTAGCATAGAGTAGATATTTAATAAAAGCTGGTTTCCGTTCTTTCTTCCTGCTTCCTTATATGGCATATGTACAGCATAATTCTAATAAAGGAGCCCAACCACACTGCAGGTTTTAAATAGATCTGAAGATGTATCACTAAACAATCATTCTCCTCACTTAAATAGTCACTTACCACATCTCTGCCCTATATGTGGATTGCATATCTTTTCCTTGGCTACTGAACTACCAATGGTTAATTTGTTTAGATTTGAGCATTCTTTGTGGTCATTGCCCATGCTAATGCTATTTGGAAATAGAAATTATGTTACTGTTGGGGTATGAATGCAGTCATTGTATGTGTACAGCCATTTATCCATTCACTCATTCACAAAAATTTGAGCACCTCCTATGTTTCAGACATGTTCCAGATTTTACTAGACATTAGCAGCACATTGGGTAAAATGGCTGAACCCAGAAAATTTTAAAATGGAGAGATGCCCGTAACTCTTTTAAAGTAATAGATGTTTTAATCTTAGCTATTAATATAATTATTATTCAAAAATCATCAATATACTAGGCTAAGCTCTTAAAATAGATTATCTCATTTAATTTATATAGCAGTTCTTCCAAGGTAGGTGCTATGCTTAACACTCATTTTACAGATGAGGATATTTAGTCCTAGAGAACTTAAGTGATATGCCCAAATTCATATAACTAATCAGAGAAGGAGCCAGGGTTCAGACCCAGGCACTCTGAATCTAGAACCTGTGGTTTTAACCTCTGTGCTAATAGGTCTCAACGTGAGTTCCAGGCACTTCTTGGAGATTCATTCACAAGACACTTTCAGGGTGCCAGTGAGGTCAAAACTATTGTCAAAATAATGCTAGGATAATATTTACTCTTTTCACTCTCATATTTTCATGCATGTACAATGGAATTTTTTACAGGCTGTATGCCATGTGATATCACAACAGATCGAATGCAGAAACAGATATAAAAATCCAGCTGCTTCTGCTTTTATTATGCCAGATATAAGAGATTTATAAAATTGTAAAGCAGCACCACTCTTAATAAATTTTTTGTTTTAGAAAATATAGCTTTTTAATAAAAATAAGTTATTTATATGGACATGAAATAATAAATTATCTTTAAATAAATTAATGTTCTTAATTTCTCAGTTTTGATTTCTAATATGGTACATATCGATAGATATATCCTACATAAACAAAAGCCTCTTGGGTTCCTTAGTAATTTTGTAAAGTGTTAAAGGGTCCCTGGACCAGAAAGTTTGAAAACTGCTACTCTACACTGTTAACCTCATATTTTAGAGCCTTTCTTTTGGTACATTTTGGGTCTTCTAAGTTGACCTCTCAATTTCAGAGAATCTGGCCAAGTTGTCAAAATTGTCAGCAGTAATACTTCAAAGAATATACAGCAGTATATTCTTTGACTCTGTTTGCCTGATCCAAGAGCTTATAGTACAAAATACCAGGATACCATGATTCTGGTGTACTTGAGTCAGATTTCTGAAGTTTTTCTTTATGAAATACATAGAATGATATTATAATTAAAGTGGGTTGTGAATGAATGTTTGTATTTTAGTGTAAGATTGATATGGCAACTAGTATATCACCACCTCAAGAAGTTCATCTACCCACAAAAAATAAATATTGTTTTCTTTCTTATATAATGGAACAGCTGAATTTTTAATAGGATTTTATCTACTGTGTATTTTCCAGCATTTTAGAAGCATAGTACAGTATAGATACACTAGATGGTTTCTAAAAGAACTGTTTATTTCTTTCATTTAACAAACATTTATCTAAGCATATGCCAGACGTTATGTTTAAGTACTAGGTAGATAGACCAGATGTCATCTTGGTTCTTGAGAATCTTATTTTAGATAGGGTGAGATAGAAAGAAAAATATTTTTGGCAAACCAATGTAAAACTTTTCAAAAATAGCATCTTTTTATTCTTGATGAATGATTATCATTTATGTGAATATGAGGTATAGCCTATTTTATGAGTATAATTTAATTAGTTATTAAATCTTACTCCAACTATGAAATGGAAATTATTGAGATTTAATACAATGCTAAAGTATTTTTTAAAACAATGACTACAGGGCCGACCCCGTGGCGCACTCGGGAGAGTGCGGCGCTGGGAGCGCAGCGACGCTCCTGCCGCGGGTTCAGATCCTATATAGGAATGGCTGGTGCGCTCACTGGCTGAGCACGGTGCGGACAACACCACACCAAGGGTTGCGATCCCCTTACCGGTCACAAAAAAGACAAAAAACCCCCCAAAACAATGACTACATGTTCTTTATCTAATTTCCCTCAGGATAAAATGAGATTATTATTGTCTACTTTATTTATATAGCGGACCCAGGTGTATGTTCACTCTAAGCCAAAGTTGATTACCCAATTGAATTTGTACATGTGATCCTCAAAAGGGAATTATATCCTAAATTCCCCAAGAAGGTTGGGGACTATGTAGGGGTAGATTTTAAATATCCAGACTTCTTATCCACATATTACAATGAATATATGCCCTATTTATGCTGGAAGAGGTGGTCTCAGTTTTAATTTTTGCAGCTAGAAGTCCTTTATAGGTCTGCCTTACATACTTAGTGCTCAATCTTACAGTATTCCAACAAGCATTACTAATATTCATGGGCAAAGGGACTTGGGACTCCTGTATGGTGAATACCATTAGCCTGGAATTCACAGATGAGAGTTTGACCAAGAACAAAGTTAAAAATCTCTTAAAACCTGCGAGTAAAATTTTTACTACAAAAAATTTTATTCTAATGAAGTATGAGCTAGTAGGACCTAAGACTTGCTAACATCTTTTGAGATACATATGTAAAGTTAATCTAGAATAATATCTGAATTTCAGCTAGCCTAACCGTTCAAGTTATAATATATAGGGCCCAGTAAAAATGGACACAAACGAAGAGGTACATTTTAATGAAATTGTGGCCTTGATATGAATTTTTAAATGTCATGTGGACTAATAGCTTTACTAACTTCTTATAGAGAGAATTAAAGATGAGTAAACCTAATATTTCTTGGCTTGTTACCATTTATTACAAGAGGAGGGAGATATAGTTAGGAAAGTATTCAATATCATATTGCTAATTTGTAGAAAATAGAAAGTTTTTTTCTATAACACTAGCTATTACCGAAAGAACAGAATAAAATCTTGACTGGTGAAGATAATATGATTTTTCTCTGGATAAAGGGCAAGTTTCCCTCCCCCCTCTTTCTACTAAGAGGGACTTAAAGACACTCTCGGGTGTTTTGAGAACTTTGTTTATCAAAATAGTGATGGAGTGTGGGAGGAGAGGAAAGTATGGCAACCATGAGAATTAAAAGGTTGATAACATTGGTGTAATGACCAGAATGAATTCCAGTCCTGAACACTGTGTAAGTAGCTCATGAATTTCAAGAAAAAGTTTGAAAGTGAATTGCAGTGATAAAGACTGTGCCCTCTAAAACTCATAAATAACAGCGAGTATTATATTTGCTTATTTGTTCTTTCAACAGGTATTTATTATTTATGAAGAATACCAAAATAAATTAATTAACCCTGACCCTGCCCTCCAAGAATTTATAATCTAGTTGAAGAGATTAGATTTCTACTGTAGTGGGTGAATTTAAGGACAGGTATCCTGTCTCACCCTGTCTCTATTCTTCTCTCTCCTTCTCTAGCAAAGAGCCTGCCCTGTGTCTTAGAGGTCTTTTAAATCATTAACCTCTTGGTGAAGTGGAAAGAGGGAGGAATTGATAGAGAAACATAAAGTTGCAAGCCTAGCAGTCCTTGTTTCTGAAGTCAGTCAAAACCAGAAGCAGTTTTATCAATCTCACCTCAGATTACAGTGTAGGTCAGTAGGAATCACTTCATAATCTATTGCCACGTATTTGTTGCAGAGATGAAAATATACAACATTCATGACTCAAATAGTATTTCAGATAGCTGGGTCATAGTTAAGGAAAGCTATGTAGACTTTTAATTTAGAAGACAGTTTGTCTTCCTTCTACTCATCCCAAGTTCTAACCCATCCTTGCATCTCAATCATTTGCTGCAATCTAGCACTGCAGTTGAGCCCAGAGCGCCATCTAGGGGCCAGGGAAGATGATGGAGGGCACTATTTCTGTGCCTAGGCATTCCCTGGAAGTTTGCAGCTTCAGGTCTTTCAGAATTCTTCTCTCCATTTATAAATCATGTCTCATGGTACTGAGTTAGCCACCAGAGCTACCAATTCCAAGTAAGATCAATTCTGTAAAATTGTTTCATAGAAACAAATTACTATAAGAATTATAGAGAATTTTCTCTCCATGGCAGTCTTAAGAAAGCAAGTGACAGAAGATGGTATTATACTGTGCCATGTGTAGTACCATACAGGCTTTGTCCTGAACTTACTTGGGTTCAAGTACACCTTCTGGGCTTGTGAGGTTTTTCTATTATGATGTGCAAACTGCTCGGAACATAGTAAGCCCCCAGAAGTGAGTTGTATTATTATGTTTCAGAATCATGTAGGTAGAATTAGATGGAGTCAGAAAAAAGTCAAAATTCTACAAAGATAATGAAACTAATTTGCGAAACATAAGGAAAGAAAATGAGCATTAAGCAAACCTATTTGGTGTCAGGGCTTTACCTTTTTATTTTAAAAAGTCTTATTTTATAAAAGTCTAATTATTTTATTATGGTCTGTGATACATATGTAAATCAGGAAAAGACTGAAATTCACATTAAGTGTTCTCATTACAACATGGTAGAACGATGTCATTGTCAAAGTAAAACTGTCAAGCTTCAACACGTAACTAAATTTTACTTTGCATAAGAGCATTAAAACCACGCACCAAAACACAAGAAGCCAGTAAGAAACACTATTTCCTTCTTGGAATAAGCACAGGAGAAACTACAAACAGATTATAAGAAAATGTCATTCATCATTTTCATTTCCTATGAAAATTGTGTTTTTCCTCTGAATATATCATATTTTCTTTTTTTTCTTCCATTTTAAAAATATGCTCAATCATAATACTTTAAAAATACTTTTTTGTGTAGGAACACCATTGTGTATTTCTTAAACATGTATCATGTGCCTTTTAGTAAAAACCACTTTGAAAATAAAGATACATCATCACAGCAACTGTTACTTTTACACAATTATATTACAAGTTACCTTGTGAAAATGAAAAGGTAGTTTCACTTCTCCCTGTTTCTTTTGGTGAATGGAAATTAGCAGTTTGATACCATTTTATACTGAAAGCATAGAATACATATTTTTATTCAGTTTTTTTGTTGTCGTTGTTGTATATTCATAGACTTTTGTCTCTAAAATTCTTTTGCTAACTCTATCAGTGAAAGAGCATGAACTTTTTCAGTTATGTAGACTTGAGTTCAAACATGTTTTTGTCACTTAATAGTACCCTTTGGGCAAACTCTTAGATCTTCAGCTTTCTTTGTTTTTTTTTTTTTTTTTTTTTTTTTTTTTGTCTTTTTGTCA
>NW_007734525.1:0-7657 GCF_000696425.1 Galeopterus variegatus | reverse complement strand
GGCTTTTTTTTTTTTTTTTTTTTTTTTTTTTTTTTTTTTTGTCTTTTTTCGTGACCGGCAACGGATCGCAACCCTCAGTGTCGCGCCCGTACCGGACCGGGACCGGCAACGGGATCGCAACCCTCGGCGTTGCCCCCGCTCCTCGCTCAGCCAGTGAGCCGCCAGTCTGCACATGGGATCCGAACCCTCGGCGGGAGCGCCGCCGCACTTCCCAAGCGGCGCACTGTAGCAGTGCGCCACCGGGCCGGCCCATTAGATCTTCAGCTTTCTTGTCCTTAAAGTTAGAAGAGTAATACTTAAAATACTTAACTCACAAGTCTGTTGTAAGGACTAAAGGAGATTACATACAATAAGCTCTCAAAAATATTAGCTCTTTTTCCCAATAATATATAAAACTTCCCTCAAAAATATTAAGGTTATATCTTAAAGGATCCTAGGCATTGGAAGTGGTTCTAACTTGTATCTGCTACTATTGTTTTTCAGATCCAGGAATAGCTTCCAAATAATGATATTCCTTTAAATGGAATAATGTTAACTTATCTAGCTTACTGCTACTGTATTGCACATCTTGGGAAAATATGCTGTTTTTGCAGTCTGTTCATTTAAATGGTTTATGAATTAAAAGCAGAGGCCTATCATGTTCTCAGATCCAGTAGTTCATTATTGCAAAATAATCATTTATTAGGCAAGGATTGGCTACAATGCCTGCAAGAGTAAACAGACCCACTCATAAGAATAAGTGTTGCCTTCAATTTTGTACTGAAGTATGCTGAAAAACATGTATACTATAGCTGTGATAATGAGCAGTACAGTAGAGAGAGGTGATTTATGATACCTGTTTCTGACAGCTATAGTGCAGAGATTCCCAGGGTATCTGATCATGGCATTAGCATGCTGACAGCTCAGCATTTAGAACATTATGGTAATTTATCCTGCCTATGCTGTCACCTGCACTGTCAGAGTTTCTTTTTAATGATGGTATAACTATTTTGTTTGTTTGTACTCCATTCTTTTCATTTAGCTAATGCTTTCTCATTAGATTGAACCTAGTAAATGAGAGTAATTAAGTGCTTCCTATAGCTCAGATGCAATGATTAAGTTGCAGAGCTGCTACTGATTGTGTTTTGTCATTTATCTCTATTAATCTGAGAATAATCCAGATGATAAACACATGTAATTTTTTGCTAATGTTTAATAGATGAAATTTATAGTTTCTCAATGGAGACAAGCAATAGGTGTGTAGGCATGTAAGTAGTAAGTTGTTACATGTGAACCTGCTTTAAATAAACATGCAAGTTACAACTACTGTTAGTTAAAAGGGAAAGATACTTTTAGTTGTCATACTGAATTTCCTCTTTCCTGAAATTTCCTTCTTTACACAGCCCTCCCAACCTCCCACTTCCAAAGAAACGAAGGAAGGAGGGAGGGAGGGGAGGGAAGAAAGGGAGAGAGGGAGGGAAGAAAGGAAGGAAGGAAGGAAGGTAGGTAGGTTGGTTTAAATCCTTGTTATGGAGCAAGTAGTTTCTCTGACTTTTTTATCTTTGAATCATCTTCAGGGGCAAGACTGAAATTTGTTTTAATATAGTATATTTGAAGTTCTTTCAATCATCCGATTCTGGCAGTTTTTCAACTCTCATGTGCTCTGATTTTCTAAATTGTAATAATTTATCATGATTCTAGGAGAAAATATGTTCCAGCTAAATTGTTTATTAAATAACTGATGGGATAAATCAGAGGTTTTTTCTTTTAGTAAGTTAAGATAAAATGTAGAAATAATATATAAATAATGTTACATATTTATTTTTTGAAAAATAATAGTTATACATATTTTTGTTTCCTTATATCTGACATTATTTACTGTAAGTAGATATATAGTTTTCAGAACTCTGATGTGAATATTATAGTTAATTAATAGGTAACTAGTTTTTTAAAGTTTCTATAAATAAGCCAAACCAATTGATACATTTTATTTGCAATTAGAGGCAGTATATGCTAAGTTCATGCATTTTAAGTAATCATTATGTAAAGATTTATTCCTAACTACAATATTAACAGAATTATAGATACAACAAACTTTCAAATGTACTAAGAGAAAATAGAGGATTGTTTTTAGGAAATTATATTTTTGTGACACTATTTTTATGAAGTCTTAAAAAGATTATAGAATTGTCCAGTCTGTGAGTATCTGTGTGCATAGGCTACTTGGAATTTTCAGTTCATATACAGGTAGTAGGAAAATTGATGGACACCTAGTTTTTGAATCTAATTGTTTCAGTCTATGACCAGGAGTCTGATGAGTATGATGCATCAAATGTTGGAGTGAGAACATTAACAGTTCTTATTTTGAAAAAGAGCGTTATGTTCTTGAGCTTTTAGCTTGTCTCTGTGCATAGTAGTGCATTGGGAACTGCTTTGGTATTTCATTTTTAAAAAGGTCATTTCAGCATCTACACATGTAATGCCTTTATTTGCACATGTGGGTCATTTGCAGATTCTGTTCTGTGAACAGACGGTATCACCTAAAATTAAATGTTTGAAACATTGCTGTTAAGTCTACCTCAGTCAGTTAATTTTAATGAAATATTAGTTTTTGAAAATGAAGACTTATTGCATAAATTCTAAAATGGAATTTATTTTTAATGGTTATTCATATATTCCTTGGATTTTTTTCTAAAAGAATAGATTATTTTTAAAAGGCAGATTTAGACTACACTGTAAATTGTTCTTCCCCTTTTAGATGTATTAATGTCTTCCATTTATACACCCACTGGAAATTGAGACTATCATAAATATTGGGGGGTTATTAAGTTCTCTAGCAGTCTGTTCAAATTGTTTTTCCTGCAATTTTAGAAGATGTAATATTTAGCCTAATTGTCAACTTTCTTAGGGATCAAATTTTCAATCCTATTCTTAAGGATAGATTTGAAGAAATTTTTGGTTGAAATAATGAGAATACATATGAAGTGATGATTTATAAATGGTCGCGTAACAGAAGAATCTTTGTTTTTGAAATTCTGAGAAATGTCTCTGATAGGCATTGTCAATTTAAAGGACCAAAAGCAGAAAGCTCCAAATTCTAACTCACACATTGTTCCCTAGTAGTTATTTCATCAGATAAATCTTTCTCTTTCTTTTGCACACTGAAATATTAGGATGAGTAATGTTGAGTGTTAGACCAATGTAATGCTCTTTGAATATTAAGTTACAAGATAAGAAGCCCCAAAAAGAGTAAGTTTAAAAAGTCATGATAGATTTCCTATCATTGTGTACTGATTTTTTTTAAAAAGCCAAAATTAGATGATACTTTAGGATGGAATGTTTACTAATTTGGGAGATATTTCTTTTTCAGTATTTTGAAAGATGGTTTTGATAAACTGGAGCATTTTGGTACCAAGCCTATTAGTATATTTTCAGTATTGAATATCTATTTGCTGTTTCTGTATTCCTGCATAGTCAATTCATAAATGCCTTTTCTTAAGGTAGTGGTTTTAAAAATTATAATTCTTAATTACCCCTACATGTACCACTATTTGAATTGTTAGCATTGAAATCACAAGTATTCCTTTGTCTTTGGCCAAAAAATAATTATAAAAATGGGGTAAAGAGAAAAATCTTTTTTTTCTTCTTGTTGGTCAGTTCTATAGAAGTCATTTAAAATACCGTATATTGAATTCTTTGATCATTTCTCCTTGGTGGATTGGGAAAGAAGTCAAAGCTGAGGCAATTGCTTCTGGGCTCTCTTTCTGTGTGCCTGGTAAATGAAACACAAGGAACCTCACCAAACTACATGACTAATGGCAACCTCCAGTGCCTCCTGCAATCAAAGATTAATTTGCTTTATCAAGTTTAAAGAATACTGGGTGATAAATCATGTCAAAAGGAAATAATCAGTCAAAAGCTGATATTCTTTTCTACATGTGAGGACAGGTGCTATGAGGCATGCACTTGCCATATACAGTTAATTTTGTTTTTATGCAGTTATGTTCATCTTAATTTCTATTTAGTTGATTCTTGAATCGAATAATTTCTGCCATTTCAGTCAACTAGCAACCCAACTGAAAGGCTGCAATATTGTAGATCCAAAGTAACATTTTTTCCCCTATAATTTGTACAAGGGGTTTTCAAAAAGTTCATGGAAAGATTCATATTATCTTTCAATTCCACTTTTCCACAAACTTTTTTTTTTTTTTTCTTTTTTGACCGGTAAGGGGATCGCAACCCTTGGCTTGGTGTTGTCTGCACCACGCTCAGCCAGTGAGCGTACTGGCCATCCCTATATAAGATCCGAACGTGTGGCCTCGGCGCTATCAGTACCTCACTCTACTGAGTGAGCCACAGGGCCGGCCCTTCCGCAAACTTTTTGAAGTACCCCACATAAATGTATTCTTACATGAATATTATTAATAAATGTTTATTTTTTCAAACAAGAGTTAGGTAATGCCAAATGGTGAGTGAAATTATTTTCTCCATGTCTTTGTCTACATGTCCAAGAATATTAGCTGGATGTTTGCATGTGTAATAGATGTCTGTGTGTAACATATCTGCAAATTTCTATAAAGTCTTCATTTTATTCAAATCTTCCTACTTTTTTGTTTCTTTTTTTAAAGAGAGAGAGAGCTGGAGTCTCTAATTCTATCTTCTGGGTTAATAATGCAAGGTTCATCTTAGGTAAGATTGTATTATAAAAAGGTGGTTTTCGGTTGTAGTGCATTAAACTCCATAGAGACGGCACTGGGGCAAATGAGAGCCAGATGGGCACTGGGCAACTCTGTGCCTCACTGAGGAAAAATAACTAAACACAGACAAAGGAGATCCTAAGAAGCTGAGAGGCAAAATGTCATCATATGCATTCTTTGCACAAACTTGTCTGGAGGAGCACAAGAAGAAGCACCCACATACTTCAGTCAACTAACTCCCCAGTGTTTTCTAAGAAGTGCTCAGAGAGGTGGAAGACCGTGTCTGCTAAAGAGAAAGGAAAACTTGAAGACATGACAAAGGTGGACAAGGCCCATTATGAAAGAGAAATGAAAACCTATATCCCTCCTAAAGGGGAAACAAAAAAGAAGTTCAAGGATCCCAATGAACCCAAGAGGCCTCCTTCGGTGTTTTTCTTGTTCTGTTCTGAGTATCGCCCAAATATCAAAGGAGAACATCCCAGCCTATCCATTGGCAATGTTGCAAAGAAACAGGAAGAGATGTGGAACTGCACTGCTGCAGATGATAAACAGCCTTATGGAAAGAAGGCTGCTAAGCTGAAGGAAAAATATGAAAAGGATACTGCTGCATACCAAGCTAAAGGAAAGCCTGATGCAGCAAAAAAGGGAGCTGTCAAGGCTGAAAAAGCAAGAAAAAGAAGAAAGAGGAGGATGAGGAGGAAGATGAAGAAGATGAAGAGGAAGAGAGATGATGATGATGAATAAGTTGGTTCTAGCGCAGGTTTTTTTCTTGTCTATAAAGCATTTAACCCCCCTGTACACAACTCCTTTTAAAGAAAATAATTGAAATGTAAGGCTGTGTAATATTTGTTTTTAAACTGTACAGTGTCTTTTTTTGGATAGTTAACACACTACCGGGCATGTCTTTAGATAGCCCTGTCCTGGTGGTATTTTTAATAGCCACTAACCTTGCCTGGTATAGTATGGGGATTGTAAACTGGTGTGGAAATTTAAAGCAGATTCTGGTTTGCGCACAGCACAAATTAGTTACATATGGGGATGGTAGTTTTTTCATCTTCATTTGTCTCTGATGCAGCTTATACGAAATAGTTGTTGTTCTGTTAACTGAATACCACTCTGTAATTGCAAAAAAAAAAAAAAAAAGCTGCAGCTGTTTTGTTGACATTCTGAATGCTTCTAAGTAAATACAATTTTTTATATTAGTATTGTTGTCCTTTTCATAGGTCTGACATTTTTCTTGAGGGGAAGCTAGTCTTTTGCTTTTGCCCATTTGGGGTTACATGAATTATTACAGTGTTTATCTTTTCATATAGTTAGCTGACAAAAAGCTTTTGTTTACACACCCTGCGTATCATGACGGGGGTAATAAAAGTTAAATTGAGACCATGTTCATTCATAACTGAAACTCTAAAATCTTAATCAGTTGATAACAAATTTCATATACCCTAATTACATTTACGAAGTGAATAGTAACCAGTGTACTCACAGTATGGGATTATTAGAATCAAATATTTTGAAAGTCTGTCCTTGAAGGACTAATAGAAAAGTATGTTCTAATCTTTACATGAGGACTCTATATTCTTTAACTCCCATTACCATGTAATGGCACTTATATTTTGCAGTTCCCACATTAAAGAAGAGCTTAGAAAGTATCCCCAAAAGCATGAGCTTAAAATAAAGACTGCCATATTAAATTTTTTGTTGCTGTTAGTCATAGTAAAGGCTATGAAAGTGCTGGCTGTAAATCTCTTTTCCCATTTATCTAAATATGGACTCTTCAGGAAATTTGAGACCCTCCATTAAATGTATTTTTCATTATTGGGGCCAACTTTTAAAATAGGGTATATTTCCCTACATTGTCAAATAGACATGAGAAAAGAAGACACTTAAACTTTGCATCTCAGTAAATTATCCAACTTATTTGAATCTAATTTTTTTTTTGTAAAACTCAAACTCATTCATTAGAGTCATATTTATCTACTTAGCAGTTGGGGGAACAGTTTGGCAATTTTGTGGTTTTTGAGATTATCATTCTCTTAAAGCACTAGTGTTTTAAAATAGTGTTCTTATAATTTTACACGCTTTTGTCATGGAGAGCTGTTTTATATAATTTTGACTTGGATTCTTTCCATTTGCATTTATGTAATTTCAGGAGGAATACTGAACATCTGAATCCTGAATGATACTAATAAACTAATAATTGCAGAGGTTTAAAAAAAAAAGAAAAAAAGGTGGTTTTCCCAGGACTTTCAGCAGAAAACGTATTTTGAACAGTATCCAAAACCAGTCTTACATGTTTTCAGAGACTATACTGTCAGGACTCTTTTTAAAGTGAGACTCAGAATATCATTGTAGCAGCTTCTAATTTCTAGTTAAAGTTGTGTGAACTAGACCCTCTTCAAATATTTTTGATATATGTAGATATATATTACTTCCTAGAGTAGGTGTTTTCTAGCTCGCTCTGACTTCAGTGGCAAATTAGAAATTTAGAGATTACTTATTTTTCATTTGATGTACAGAATTAAATAAAAATTTATCATAGACTCAAAACTTGGAGCTGTGAAGTTATATAGCTTGAACAGTTGCGGGAAATCTTGTCCCTAAAATGACTCTTCATTTTCTTTTTCTTCATAGTTCCTCCAAGTCTTTCTATCTAGCTCTTGAACCTTTTTCTTTCTTTTTTTTTTTATTTTTCTTTTTTTTTTAATTTTATTATTTTTATTTTGTCACTATACAGTGTAGTTGATTATTATGTCCCATCACCGAAACCTCCCCCCCTCCTCCCTCTCCCCCCTCCAACCCAAGTGTGTCCCCTCCATTTGCTTGTTGTAAGAACTTCAAAAAAATAATAATTGTGGTTGTTATATCTTCCTCTCCCCCCCCAGTTTTTTTTTTGTTGTTGTTGTTGTTTGTTTGTTTTTGTGTATGTGTGTGTGTGTGTGTATGTGTGTGAATTGATTCATTCACCTTTAGCTCCCTCC
>NW_007734524.1:91435-91815 GCF_000696425.1 Galeopterus variegatus | reverse complement strand
AGGGTTGCGATCCGTTGCCGGACACGGAAAAAGACAAAAAAAAAAAAGAAAGAAAGAAAATGGTAGTGTCTATTTTTGTTAAATAAGTGATATAAACTACAGCTTTAGAGCTTGGCCTCTAAGTGAGAAGAAAGCATTTGTGTCTATACGTTTCTGAATACATATGTGTGTGGGGAGTGTAGAACACTTTTTTCCAGAGGCAGTTCGCATCAAGGGTCTATATGCCTAACCAAGTAGAAAATGTCAAGGACTTAAGCTTTCAAATCAAAGGAAGATTCAAGGAAAAAAAGATAATTAATGTGCAAGACAATAAATATAACCTAAAGAAAGACCCACATTACTCATGCAGATTGCCAAAACCTGCAGAGTTTTAGAGCTTA
>NW_007734524.1:88693-89892 GCF_000696425.1 Galeopterus variegatus | reverse complement strand
AATTTTGAGGAGTATTCTTGTAAAATAAATGGAGTCTGTGATTGCTAGACTCCAGAGATGGCCTCCAGTCAGTTCTGTGCTTATAAATGTTTAACTACTGGCTTTTTAAAATAATAGAAAATAAAGTAAAAATCTCTAAATTTTGATGTTTGCTAATTTCTGTGGTGTAAGTGTTTCACATGACAACAATGAACATGGGATTGGGAAGACATATACATAAATAATATCTCAAGAGCCTGTACATATGTTTGTTATTTAGCTCCTTTAATAGTGTGGTTATTGCTACTGGATTCATTTCATGTTGCATGTAATTCTATTGGGTTGAACTAAGCAGCATGCTACAGAACCAATACTCATTGGCAACANAAACAAATAATGTTATCCTTTGTTCAGCTCAAATACAAAATCAGTTTACATTAGGGTCTTGAAGCAGATCCTACTGGTAAGGTCAAGCTAAAATGCCTGCTTTCTGTAGGACTAATATATATTATTTGTAAAAATAATATGTTCTTTATGTGCAATTGTTTAATTTTGTGTTCTTCAGAAACCACTCATATTTGGAAGCTATTTTCCAGATTTCAGATAAGAAACAGTGCAAAAACTCTTGGATTAATAGGAAAAGTGCTGTTAGGTATATGTCTCCATAATTTTTAATCCATTAATAAGATTGTAATCAGGAGTTTAATCTAAATGAAATGTAGATAAACAAGGAAAAGACATTAGATTGCATGCTTCTGTTACTTGAAAATTCTACTAGGAAAAATGCTTTTTCTTTTCTGTCTTATAGTTGTTCTTTAAACTTATCTCATCTGAATTTTCCGTCACCCTTTGGTTATTGTTTATATGTGTGCTGAAGAGTAACACACTTCTTGGATTTAAATAGCTTGAAAATTAGTTAATAAAGTATTATTTTAGGATAAGTGTGTAGTACCTTTAATATTATATATGAACATTTAATACCCAATTTCAGCAAACTGGGTAAACTATCAGTTATATATTACATCCTATTTTCAAATGTCAGTTTAACATATCCAAATATTAACTTCCATCAGCAAATGTAATTTACTAAAAATAATATTTTAATAGTGTGTTAGTGTGTAATATAAATCTAAGAAATTCACAAGTTTTTTTTTTTTTAATTTTGAGGAGTATTCTTGTAAAATAAATGGAGTCTGTGATTGCTAGACTCCAGAGATGGC
>NW_007734524.1:86120-87747 GCF_000696425.1 Galeopterus variegatus | reverse complement strand
CATGTAATTCTATTGGGTTGAACTAAGCAGCATGCTACAGAACCAATACTCATTGGCAACATTGATATACACTTTTCTGTAAATAAGAGAATTACCAAGACCCACTTATAATTGTACTTATATAGTTAATGAGATTTTAAATGAGTTTAATTGCCAATAATCTCTAGAGGAACAATACTTTAATATGTCACTTTGAATAAAGCTTTTTTCAGAAACAGTTATACATTTCATTCTCTAGAAATTATGTTTTAAAAATACTATTAATACTTAATTATAGTTTCATAAATAACCACAGCAGCAAACACATGCTACAAGGCATTAGAGATTCGTGATTAGATGATTGATTACGTTGATTTTGTTAGAGACGTGTCAGTTTTCACCTATTTTAATTTCATCTCAATGTCTATCTATTTCAGGGAGGGTCCTAATCATAGAATAATGACTGTATTTCTTTTTAATCCTTAAAGATATTAATATAAATTCAAGTATTTAAATTAGATCTGGGAAAAAATTCCAAATTTTCATCTTTAATATAATACTGTGTTTCATGAAACTATTTTTGGCACCCAAACTGTATCACTCATTGGTTAATTAGCATTACAGAAGCCAGTGAGAACTAAAGATAACAAGGTTTAACACACAGTTATCACTCCATATCCTTGGGTTCTGCATCCAAGGATTTAACAGATTGAAAATATTCAGAAAAAAAAAAAATCTGCAAAGTCCCAAAAAGCAAAACTTGAATTTGTGGTGCATCGAGTACTACATTGAATCCATGTGGATGAAGTGATGTGTAGGCATTATTTTTTAATTTAGGCATTATAAGTAATCTAGAGACGATTTGGAATGTAAGAGACAATGTGTGTGGGTTATGTGCAAATACTATTCCATTTTACATGAGGAACATCAGCATCCGTGAATTTTGGTATCTGTGGCAAGTCCTGGAACCAATTTCCTGCAGATACCAGGGGCTGGCTATGTAATAGGAATTTATGAAATTTGGCAAACCTGGAAGAGAAAAATCCACAGGGAAGTCCTCTGTGGAGGGTTAGAAATCTTGATTCTCATTTGATTTTTAGAACAGGGTTTTTATGTAAATGTATGTATGGGGCAAAAGCCCTTGGGTAGGAGATGAGAGCCTACAGCCAGAGGGCAATGTCCCGTCTAATCAATTCTAATTAAATAATGTTGATTTTCATTTGAGTTTTAGAATAGGGTTTTTAGGTAAATACTCATATGAGGCAAAAGCCCTCAGGTAGGAGGCAACAGCCTACAGCCAAAGGGCAATAGCCCATTTAATCAACTCTAATCATGCTTAGGTATGGGATTCTATACTTTAATGATTTTAGAACTAACAGGTGGTTGTCATACTGATCCTGTTAACAAATTTTAAGAATTGCTGTAGGGAAAGATGTGAAAAAAGGTTTGCTAGGGGCAAGCTGTCTGTTGGGGGAAACTTTAGAGATACTTGGATTTTATCATAAGAATGTAACCTTGTTTATATCATTTCAATTATATCTATACTTTAGATAATGATCACAGTCTGACCAACTTAGCTTTTCACTAATTGTACTTTGGAATGTCACGTTGTTAATCGTACTGATGTTACTAGTTTCCATTGTTTAAG
>NW_007734524.1:82018-85844 GCF_000696425.1 Galeopterus variegatus | reverse complement strand
CCTTTTGTAATGATTGCATCAACTGATTTTTCTTGTGAAACTTCCTTGTCTTGACCATAAATAGCAGAAGCTAACTTTGAATCAGGGCTGCTGCACCCACTTTTCTCCTCCTAATAGAGGAGTTGCTGAGGTGCAGTCCCTTCAGGCTTCTCATCACATTCATGGTGCTTTAAGTAATCCTTTTTTGCATTTCTGTTACACAGAGAGAAGTGTAACAGTCCTCAGTTTGAAATATTGAAGAAGATAATTCTGAAAAGCCAGAAATTTGCTGCAATTTATAAACATTTTATTTTGAAATAAGTTTTAGACTTAAATAAAAGTTGCAAATAGTACAAATAGTGCAAAAATCCTTCACCCAGCTTACACTAATGCTAACATTTTACACAACTATTGTACAATTATAAAAACAATGAAATTAACATTGATATATTATTATTAACCAGTCTACAGATTTTATTCAAATCTTACCAGTTTCCTCACTAACGTCTTTTTTTTTTTTTTTTTTTTTAATCCAGGATTCCACATCACTTAAAATTGTCAGGTCTCTTCAGCCCCCTGTACTCTATACATATCTTAGATTTTTTATTTTTTTCATCTTTGAGCCATTGCCAGTTTTAAAGATCATTGGCAGAATGCTCCTTAATTTTTTTGCCCAGTGTTTACTCATGATTACACTGAGGTAATGCATTAATGCATTGTTGGCAGGAATATCACACAAGCAATGTTGTACTCTCCTCCGTGAATCATACCAGGTGGTACAGGATGTATGCTGATATGTGTTACTACTGGCAAAGTTAACTGCTACAATTCTAAAAAATCTGAGAAGCATCCACCAATTACTTCAGTTTGCACCAGTGAAATGACTGATTCTCAGGAGATCATTAGGAAGATGCTGTTATTTCATCTCTGCCTACATCTAGGCTGCACATGCCTCTAAAAAATGAAATTTCTTTTTTATCCCTTCCAAAAATTGTACACATTTCTCCCACTGTAATTCTAACCCAGAATCATGTACTAAGGCAATTTGGGCAAATATAGCTTCTATATTTTCTTATGTGATAGGGGAAACTCTAGAATAGGGAGTGGTGGTATTAATTTGACAACAAACAATGCAAACAACCCCTTATGTGTTTACCCTATCCACTAGAAATTTAAAGTAGAATATTTAAGACTTAAATAAGACAGAATAAGTTCTATAATTGATGCATATTTTTTACATTAATATCCTTTATTTTTGAAACAGTTTGGAACTTAGAGTGCATGTTCCTTATATACAGTTTTTGTTAAATCATTACAACGACCCTGGAATTTAGTGAATAAAGCAATGTTTCCCTTATTTTACCAATTAGGAAGATATTAGTTATTGTTTACATAATGTACCTAGTCAGTAGGAAAAACATAAGTTCTAAAATTAATCTAGTACCAAATCCAGGGCTTTTCCCACTACGTTACACTGTCCTCTAGATAGCTCTTGTGACACAAAAATAATTACTTCAGAAAGCCATGGTATAATAGAATCTTACTTCTCTTTCCTAATAAAAAATTGACATAAATATAATTCATTATATTAGGGATTAAGACATTTTTTTAGAGGCACAAACTTACTAAAATGGTAGCATATTGAAAGTAAAAATCACAATCCCACGAAGGAAATGAATATATTTTGTGTTCCTGAACAAAATATCTATATAAGAACCTATACTCTTTTTTATGGCAGTACTACAGAAGGTTTATAGAAAGATTAGTATTATCTTTCAATTCTATTTTTTCTACAAACTTTTTGAAGTACTCTCTTATTTGTATGTGTGTCAAATATATACATATGTAAGTGTATGTATATATGATGCATACATCAACGAATACTTTAATGCTATATAATGTCCATGTAATGAGGGAAAGACAAAACAAATTTTGATAATAAGAAGATTAAAAGGAGAAAAAGAATGGAAATGAATAAGCAAGATGGAGAGGCAGGAACAAAGAAAATGCAAAAGACAAAAGCAGAAAAGATAAAGTTACTGAACAAATCAAAGACAGGAATTGAAAAAGAATATGTTTAGGTGCTAAAGATTAGCTAATTATTCTTTTAACAATCTGTCATCCATCTGCACTCTGAGCTTCTAATTGCCATTACTATTTTCTTCACTACTAACATGATAGTTTAACCCTCGCTGCCATATTTGCATTGATCATCTAAATAGGTTAACAAGCTCAGTGCGATGAAAATTGCCCTAGTATCTGTCAACAAATGCATTCTTGTGGAAAGGTTAAAATCAAACAAAACCCACATATATTTCCAGATATAGTATCAGACCATAGTAGTTATGGAGAAGTTATTTGATAAAAGGCTGCCTTTGCCTGCGACTAGCCTCACCAAAATTTAGATATACTGGTCTTTTATTTATATCTATACAATTGAAAAGAAAGCAAAGAGAAAGTATTGTGTTAGATAAGTGATTCATTTAATCCTTAAAAACACTCAATTAACTTTAAATATGTATCAATTGTCATCACTAAATGATAATTTTTAGTTCATTTGCTATTTTAGAACTTCTTAGTTCACTTTTTTACAGATATCATCAAATTATTTTATGTTCCTGGAAAATAGTAGTTACGTGTTCTTCGGTTATTCATGTTTTGCCTTTAAGTATGCAATGATTCCTCAATAAAAGTTGACCTAAGCTATACTATGAGGTACCTAAGTTTGCATAAACGGGCTAAGATATAAATTACAATATGTGGATATATGAATATGTAGTATATTTAACTAAATTAAAACATGAAAATACAGTTGCTGCAATTACCAGGAAATAAACCAAGTACAAAAATAATTATTAATTATAAATTCTTTACTTTTTATTCTCTTCTGCAATGTTTTATCTATTGTAATTCTTATGGTTAGGATTAGGATTAGGATTAGTCGTGTGTTACTTAACATTGAGATATATTCTGAGAAATGTCATTAGACAATTTCCTCATTGTTCGAAAATCATAGAGGACACTTACCAAACCTAGATGGTATAGCCTACTATACACCTAGGCTGTGTGGTATAGTCATTATAATATTACAAGACCACAATTGTATATGGATCCTTTGTTGACTGAAATGTCATTATGTGGCTCATTATTTCATTATATTTTATGGTATGACTATGATTACTAATGCATTTTGCTCATATTAAAGATAGCAGCATGCTTTTTTCACATGTAAGATATAGTGACATGTGTCCATGAAAATTATATATTTGATGCTATTTTTGAATTTGAATTCACAAAGCAATATATAGATTTTGACATATACTACATGGTTTATGACTTAAAGAAGCTATTACAAAATGAGGATTCATTATTGTTGCTAAATATTAGTAAACTTTCATTTATAATTATGTTGTTCAGAAAGCACTAGCAGATATGTTATAATAATAACTTAAAAAAAAATAAATCCTAAACTAAAAGTCTCATAGTACCATCCAAACACTTAAAATATAGATAGTAAAAACAAGATCCTGAAAGAAAGAATAAATGAGTGGGATATTAATAAGAACTAAGGGTATGAAGTTTAGCATCTGAAATAAGATGTTAGAGCATATTACATTTTATTTTGTTTGGCTATTCTAATATGCTGAATTACATTTTCTTTTCACATTGAATTACTCCAATAATGCATAGCCCAATCATTTAGTATGGCAAATGTTTAGTTATTAAATGTCATTGGTATTAGTTCCCAATTAAGATATTTAATAAACTTTATCCTATGAATAAGACATTGGAAATATGTGTCTCCTCCTTTTTTATTTTATTTTGTGTGTGTGTGTGTGTGTGTGTG
>NW_007734524.1:79923-80699 GCF_000696425.1 Galeopterus variegatus | reverse complement strand
CAGAATCAGTAATTTTGCTGGAAGGTTGGAATCAACTAGCACAGAGAAAGTTCTTTCAGGAAACATCCAGGGCATAAAATATTGATGAGAACTCATATTTCTTATTTGCAAAATCAAAATACATGCAGAAAAAAAAATTATCAAAGGATGTTAAGTATTTTTCTATAATGGCCAGAGTCAGGTTCTGTAGCTATCTCTCCAGGAACAGCCACCATTACTCAGGTGTTAAACCTGCGCATCTTGAATACAGGGTAGTTTGGTAAAGGGACTTTTCTGGTTTCTACCTTTGGATGACAAAAACCAAATACAAAGAGGGTATTTTAAAAGACATTGAGTGGCTCCAGATGGTCCATATTCCCTGCAGTGAGTAACCACATCCCTGGGGTGGATGCAAACTGGTGGGGGGTGGGGGAGTGGTGGGGTTATATTAGACAATGTTGTCAAGTGTCTCTTGGAGGAGGTAGCCAATTTAGAGGTGATTCCAGAGGGAACCTTAAATATACAGCCAGTTTGCCTCTCACCTACAATGTTTCCAAGAGAAATGCTTGCATTTAGCAGGAAAAAGTGAATGAATAAAAACGATGAACCACCAGACGTAGTAGTCTGACATTTCAAAGTGTGCAGAGGGCTTCAGGTATGATAGAACACGAACTCTGGAGTTATTAAATGTTTCAGTGTGCTGACTCGAAAGCCTCAGGAGTTAAAGAAATAACTAATATTATTTAGGAATTTCAATCATTTGTTTTAGTATTAAAATTGACATTAAATGGTTTTTT
>NW_007734524.1:78613-79031 GCF_000696425.1 Galeopterus variegatus | reverse complement strand
AAAAAAAAAAAAGGAAAAAAAAAAAAAAGGAAAAAGGATCTCTGAAAAAAAAAAAAAAAAAGGAAAAAGGATCTCTAACCAATTTAAAGCACCTGATTTTTCTTAGCGGAGCAACAATGGCATATTCAAGAGTTTCAAGGCGTTGTTAAATGCTATTTGGAGGCGAGAAGTTCTAAGGCTTCTGAATTTATTTGAATACTGAAAACTAATAGAAACCTATGCTGGGTCACATGCAAAATAATAAAATAAATGACCTCAACCCTTTGAAAATAGTCTTTTATTGGACGGCCTCTTAAGGAGCTGGTGAAGGAGACATTGTATCTGTGACATTGTATCTGAAACACACAAGAGGTTCCAAAAGTGCACATTACTTAGTGTTCCAACAAAAGACTTTTCCTGTAACAGCTGTTCATCTTAA
>NW_007734524.1:65693-78008 GCF_000696425.1 Galeopterus variegatus | reverse complement strand
AAAGTGCACATTACTTAGTGTTCCAACAAAAGACTTTTCCTGTAACAGCTGTTCATCTTAAATTTCCCTTTTCCATTCATTTTCTCACTACCCTGTCCTCTTCCACATGTATTCCCCTTTAATCCCTTAGCATTCTTCAAACCTTTCTTCTGTGGATTGATATGCAAGTGTAAAGTTTTTTGACATATTCCTCTTGGTTTTCCACCCAAGAGCAGAATAAAACCATAAATAGAAAAAGGGAGACTGTAAATACACATACACACACACCCTGGAAAGAATTGTATACCATCTGCTATATACATGGGTTTAGGATTAAAAATTTGGTGTTCACTGTTCTACTTTGTGTATGAAATCAGACATATGTAGATATTCATAATCACATATTTATTGTTTATTTCATACCATTAATCCCCAACATGGTATATCACTGTTGGTGTTTTTTTGTTTTGTTTTGTTTTTGTTTTAGTTTTTTACATAACATCAGAGACTATGTTACAAATATTGATTACACATGTGAAAGAATATTTCATGAGGATTCATATTGCTTGTTACTAATTCTTACTTTCAATTTTGTATATTTCCATTGATTTTAAATAGAAGCTTTTAAAGCTTGAAAAACTATTTGAAGGGAACAGTTTTAGGAACTATTAATTTTAACCAAATTGAGAATTACTCAGAATAATTGCTCAGAAGACTTTTTTTAAAAAAAAATAAAAGAACAGATAGTAAACTGTTTCAATTTTGCAGTATCTCTTACTGTATTGGTAAAGGTATTTAAATTGTCACAATTTCTTTTATGTACAAAACTGTGATTGAAAAGAATGTTCTTGAAGGTATCCATGACAGAAGAAACAATGATGTAAAATGGTTAATGAAAATTGCCTTTTCTTAATATGAATTTATGACTAATCATACATACAATTGTAGATACCGTAAGACAGCTTCTCAAAATCTGCTTGATCCTCACAACTGGAATGTAATTTTTTGTTTTTTTGGTGGCAATTACTTTTTTTCATTCTCCACAATAGATTTTGGACCCAGGATTTCCTCTAGGTACTTTTTTAATTCCCCAGAAAATTTTAATTAGCAGTGAGACTTGGTAATTCCTGCCTGACAGTGCTGTTTTAGCCTTTTCTCCTCAATCTTATGACTTGTCAGGTTCATTAAAGCCTCTTACTGACTGTACTGTTGCTAGTGAGAATCTATCTAGGCACTTGCTCCTATTTCTACTCCTTGATCTTCTCTTTTCTCTTTCACTTTGCTGATTCTTCACTTTGATCCTGTTCTTTCTCTCCGAGTGCTGTCTTGGGTTGACATTTCTGAATATTTACTGCTTTCTAGTCTATACATGCCTGAAGATTGGACTTTTATCTTGCCATCATGGGTCAATCCACTCTCTCCCAAACCCTTCCATGAGTCATAGTATAGAAAATTCTATTCTTAATTTAGGGGAGGTACTACACATGTCCAGATGAGATTACTGAAAATGTTTATCTTAATCATCTGATGTTTTTCCATTTATATATATATATATATGTTCCTATGGACTGAATTTAGATGTAGAGACTTTAAGGAGGTGAAAAATGTTGAGTGAGGTTATAAGGGAAGGACCCTAATTTGATAGGGCTGGTGTCCTATGTGAAGAAGCACTTTATGAACTCCCTTTCTCTCCCTCAGCTGTGCCCACCCCAGGGCATGTGAAGAAGGCAGCTACCTGAAAGACAGGAAGAGGGACCTCACCAGGAACTGAATGGACTGTCACCTTAATCTTGGACTTCCCAGCCCCAGTACTGTGAGAAGCACATTTCTGTTGTTAAAGCTACCCAATGTGTGTTATTTTGTTATGGCAACTTCAGCTGACTAATACATAGGTAATACATGTAATTCTCTAATCTAGTAATACTCTGTAAATAGAATTGACATGAGCTTGGGAAGATCATTTTTACTTTTGAATCAATGTTAAAACCTATGCTATTGTTTGGGTGCTTGGGTAAGGTATCATGCCTTTGCCTGTGAAATCAAGTGATTACGTGACGTTTTATCTGCCTGAAATTCATCTAGAAATACCTCCTAGGCTGAGATTATACAGTTGAATTTTTTTTTCATTCTATTTTATAAAAATAAATAAACTATGTCTAGATATGTTTTTAAACAATCTGAAAAATGTACTAAGATCTTATCAAATAAACACTATCGTTGGTCAGTCTGCCTCTGTTATAACATAATAATTGAAGTCAAAATAATGATACTGAGAAACAGTTTAGTATCATTTAAATATATTTTGTGTTTACTGATACATACACAACATGGTTAAAACTCCTAACAAGATTATTTCTGTCATTATTCAATGTTCATTCCTTCATTCTTTAAACAAATTTATTAAGTATCTAATATTTGCTTAATATGAAAGTATGCATTGAACACATGAAGACAAACAAAACAACGGTCTATGAACTTAAGGAGTACAGATTCTATTGAAAAATGTCCAAACATGTTGGGAGGGGAGTAGACAGAGCAATCATGTGAGTATATGGTTCAAGCCAAGAACCCAGGGTGGGCTTTGCAGAGAGGGAACTAAGAATGATCAACCATCAATAAGAGAAAGTAAGGGGACACTTCAGACAAAGTAATTTGCTGAAAGCAATAGAGCAGAGAGAGAACAGTACAATTAATGAATAGCCAACTGCGTATATTTTCATTTCTTTCTTTAAAATAGGGAAAACAGAAGAGAAGAAAATATCATATGCTCAACAATTACTGTAGTTTTGTGTTCTTTTATGATATTTCTAATTTTAAATTAATAGATAGTTCATATATAATACGCTGTAATACTATAGTCTAACATGACATAACAAAAATTCAGTATAGTGTGATGGTTCCTTTCATGACATCTTCCCTGTGAAATCTTGTCATTTCCTATGGTAGGCAGAATAATGCCCCACCCCCCACAAGATGTTCATATATTAATTCCCAGGACCTGTTAGTACTTTACATGGCAAAAGGGATTTTGCAGATTTGATTAGGATTAAGGCCCTTTGAGACGAACAGATTACCCTGGATTGTCCAGGCAGGCACAGTATAATCATATACGTCCTTAAAAGTACCTTTACCAGCTAAGTCAGGGTCATGTGAGCAGGGAGAAAGGGTCAGACAAATGTGATGTTGCTGGATTTAAAGGCGGATGAAGGGGCCACAAGCCAGGATAACGTGGGTTGTCTTTAGAGGCTAGAAAAGACAAAGAAATAGATTCTCCTCTAATACCTCCAAAATGGAACACAGCCCTGAAGACATCTTGATGTTAGCCTGTCAGGACTTGTGACCCACAGAACAGTAAGTTTCCTGGAAGAAAGAAAGTGAGTGTGGTCCTTTGGGAATCAAAATATAATCCAATAATGAAAGAAAGTGGAATCCGAGGAGACAAAAAGAAAGATTTTAAGAGATTTGATAAGAAAGCTCAATATGTTAAACTGTTTATTTAAATTTTTTTTAAATTAATTAACTTTTTGTTGAAACAGTTGATTGTACATATCTGTGGGGTAGAGAGTTAAATAACAACATGTGTGTGCAACATGTGATGTTTAAATCAGGATAATTAGCGTATTCAAAATTATACAATCTAATTGTTTTTCATGGCCCTTTGCCAATTCCTCCTTTGTCCCCCTCCCCCTTTTTCACCTCTGGTAAGCTCAGTTCTCTTCTCTTTGCTCAATTTTTCTTTATTTTTGCAGCAATTGAAAAACACTGGTTTGTTGTATTCTATCATTGAAATTTAAATCTGATACAAAATTGACGCTCCTTCCTTTGAAGATAGCATTTTGTAAAAAAATCATTCCGTCTTTGTGAACTGTATTTTTTTTTTTTTTTTATCTTTTTCCGTGTCCGGCAACGGATTGCAACCCTCAGTGTTGCCCCCGTACCGGACTGGGGACCGGCAACGGGATTGCAACCCTCGGCATTGCTCGCGCGCCTCACTCAGCCAGTGAGCGGGAACCGGTCTGTATGTGGGATCTGAACTCTTGGGCGGGAGCACCGCCGCGCTTCCCAAGCGGCGCACTTATCCAGTGCGCCACCGGGCCGGCCCATGAACTGTATTTTTGATGTTCAGAAATATCACCAGAATGTATTGTTCTTTCTTCATTCTGATTAAAAATGAGGGTTCCTTATCAAACAAAGACTATTGCTCTTTTCAGATTTGAATTTTATTTTCCCTATGGTTTCCTCCCCTCTTCTCTGTTTTTTCTTTCCAGAACCACATTTAGTTCACCCGTTTAGATATTTCTCTGTTTCTTTTTGTTCTAGGTTTTATGAAAATTATTTTAATTGATAATTCATCATTCCCCCAGGGTCATTTTTTTCTGTTTTTTATCTCAGTATTTTCCCTTTATCTTTCTGGTAATCTTCACATGTCCTATTTATCCATTATAGTTAACAATGAAGGCGCAAGATGCTTCTGTGAGTTTCTTATGTGTTGTGTATATGTCTTTTTACCAGTGGGTCTCTAATCTAAGAGGAAATTCTCACCTGACTGGTATATCTGGTTTCTGAACAGCACATTTTAACTAAAAGTGAGTTGATTGAAGCTGCTGTCAGGTCACAAGCCCTCCAAATTAGAGAATGAGAGGGACTTTGCTCTGAAGCATAAGTATTCATTTGAGAAGCCATTATTTCCACAGACTATTTTTTCATAGGAGCTCTTTTTAAAAATTTTTTTTTTTTCCTTTTTGTCTTTTTTCGTGTCCGGCAATGGATCGCAACCCTCAGTGTCGCGCCCGTACCGGACCAGGACCGGCAACAGGATCACAACCCTCGGTGCTGCGCCCGCACCTCGCTCAGCCAGTGAGCGGGAACCGGTCTGTATGTGGGATCCGAACCCTCGGCACGAGCGCCGCCGCGCTCCCAAGCGGCGCACTGTAGCAGTGCGCCACCGGGCCGGCCCCTAAAAATTTTTTTAAAAAGTTTCTAACACTGGTTTACATACCCAACAAACTGGCTCGTTGTGAAGATTAGAGAAAAAGTAGATTAGGCTGACAGGCATAGTTGCAACCCCACTTCTCACTCTGCTTCCTGTTGAAAAGACTGTGCCTGATCCTTGAAACTCTCTAGAATTCTAACAGGTTGGTTGTCTTTCTTCACACACTCAAAAAAAATTAATTGTGGTAAAATATGCATAACAACAAATTTTATCATCTTAACCATGTTTAAGTGTCCAATTTAAAGGCATGAAGTACATTCATGTTGCTATGAAACATCACCACCATTCATCTCCAGAACTCTTTGTATGGCGTAAAACAAACTCTGTGCCCATTAAACAGTAACTCCCCATTCCCCCTTCTCTCAGCTCTTGGCAACCAACAATCTGCTTTCTGTTTGTATGAATTTGCCTATTCTAGATATTTACTATAACAAGAATTATGCAATGTTTGTCCTTTTGTGTCCTTTATTTCACTTAGCATAATGTTTTCAAGGTTCATCCATGCTGTAGCATGTGTCAGAACTTTATTCTTTTTATGGCTGAATAATATTCTGGTGTACACACCAAATTTTATTTATCCATTCATCTGTTTAAAGACACTTGGGTTGTTTCCACCTTACGGCTATTGCGAATAATGCTGCTATGAAGATGGGTGCACAAATATCTCGTTAAGACTTGATTTCACTTGTTTTGGGTATGTTCCCAGAAGCGTAATTGTTGAATCTTATAATTTACTCACTTCTATACATCTGAAACTGCTTCCAGAATTTCAGAGTTTTACATGCAATTGCTTGACCAATGCTAATTCTAATACTTTTCTTTATCCTTACGCATTATTTTCATACATCTGAACTATACTTAGGTGCGGTCTTTGAACAGACAGAAAATGAATGTGTGTGAACAATCTACCATTTAGAATCTGATATCAAGTGAAGAGTGTCATAACTCAAAAAATATTTAAGATTAACTAGAAAAGAAAACTCGTTAGTAAATTATTGGCTCTTTACATAAGAGAAAAAAACACATTCCCAGTTTTAAATGAAACAACGAAGAAAAATTCAGTATAAAATTATATATTATTATTTATTTATAATAGTTTCAAATGTATTTTGTTATTTAAGTGTAGTTTTGCCTTCCATAAAGTTTGTTAGTGTGAAGGAAGCATGACATTGCATTAAAGTTGGAGGTTTAACGCTTAGACTCACCCAGCTGTATTATCTGTGTAACATTGTGCAATCAGTGTACTCATTCAACTCTGTTTTCTCCCTTACGAAATGGGAATAAAGTTCCAGTTTATCAGGCTGTTTAAACAGTGAAACATAATGTATGTCTATTTCACATATAAAATACTTGACATTTAAAGAGCACTCAGGCAACAATGTAGGAGTAACAGTTCAAAGTGTTGAAAAATAAATTTCAAAGAAAGAACATATTAATAATTGGTAAACTTTTGACTTCTAATGTCTTGTTTAAAACATATATGCATTAACTATCTTACAATTCTTTAAAAATACATGTTTTAATAGAAATTTGGGGAAAGAATCTATGCACAGTTTTAGAAAAAGTGCAGATAACCTGTAAAAATATTTAAAAATTACATTACTTATAATCACTTAAATTATTTAAAAATGAAGTAATAAGAAATAAAATATCAATTATTCCTATAAAAACTATATAAAATAATTTTTTAATTAATGACATTGAAATAGGACCACAGACAATAAGCGTCAAATATCACAACTTCAATTCTCTGAAAAAAAGATTCTATTTATTTTTTCAGCATTATGCATCTTATAGCCTTTTATAAGAATATATTCACAGATATATCAAAACATGTAAATATGTCATTCCATAATTTAAAACAACCTGCATGGCTATCACCTGGGAAATGAATTCTATTAAATTTATATAATAACATATTATTAAAGAACATTTTTAAAAAAATTTTAATGATACAAGCTATGGTAGGCTGAATAATGACCCTGAAGATGATCAGGTCCTAATTCCTAAAACCTGTGAATATGTTAATTTATATGATAAAGAAACTGTGTATATGTAATTAAGTTAAGGATCTTGACATGAAGAGATTACCCTGCATTATTCTGGTGTGCCCAATGCTAATCACCAGGGTCCTTATAAGGGAGATGGAAGAGGGTTAAAGTCAGAGGAGAGGACAACAGAAGTAGAGGTGGGAGAGAAGGGAGATTTGAAGATGCCAGGCTGCTGGCTTTGAAGATGGAGAAAAAGACCACGAAGCAAGGAATGCAGGTGACCTTTAAAATGAGGAAATGTAAGGAAACAGATTCACCCCTAAAGCATGTTCAAGAAATGCTGGCCTGCCTACCCATTTTAGACATCTTACCTCCGGTACTGTGAGGTAATAGATTTGTGTTGTTTTACTACTGTTTTGGTAATTTGTTACACTATCAATAAGAAACTAAAAGACAGGCACATTGTGTGATATAATTTAGTGAAAAAAGGAAGAAAGAAGCAGTGCAGTACTGTGAGGTAATAGATTTGTGTTGTTTTACTACTGTTTTGGTAATTTGTTACACTATCAATAAGGAACTAAAAGACAGGCACATTGTGTGATATAATTTAGTGAAAAAAGGAAGAAAGAAGCAGTGCCTGTCCAGGTCATGTCCTAGAGAGACACAGACATTGATTCAATTAATGAGGCTTCTTCATAGTGAGGTGGATAAAGATCTCCTAGTTGAACACCAATATATTTCCCAGTTATAATACCATGCTCAATAAGCAACTTTTGTTTAATCTTTTGTTTCACATGTATGTAGAACTAAAGGTAAAGATTGACTAAATGTATCAGTGCCTACTAGGATTTCTTTTGGGAATTATGCATATTTTAGATTACGTATATCAATACGTGGAGTTTCTTTATAAAAGAATGTGTTGATCATGCCAATTACATTATTCAAGTACATGTGATAGTTGCATACTTTATTTAAAATAATAAAATTGCCTTTTGGTTTCAAAGTCATTTTCTGTATATATTTTAATTACATGACTCAGTTACTAATACAGTTACATTGAAAACAGTAACTAGCAAAATATTCTGAAAGGGGGCCTAGATGCTGAACTTCAGAAATCTAATAGATATCTCAATTCTCTACTGAAACTTCACTTTATCTCCATTTTTCTTTCATTTTCAACTAATTTCTATACTAAGAAAATTTGCCTTAAGGATTGGTAGGTGGTTATTGTTTTTTCTCCAGCTTTATTGATTTATAAATGACCAATAAAACTGTTTATATTTAAGTAGACACCTTGATGTTTTGGTATAAATATATAGTATAAAGTAATTACTACTGTCAACCTAATTAATGGTACCCATGGCCTCAATAGTTACCTTTATTTTTATGGTGAGAACATTTAAATAGGACCTACTCTCAGAACATTTCAAGTGTACACGACAGTATTATAAACTATCATCACCGTGCTGTACATTAGATCTCCAGAACTTATTCATCCTGCATAGCTGGAATTTTGTACCCTTTGATCAACATCTCCCTGTTTCCCCCCAACCCCAGTCCCTGTCAACCACCGTTCTACTGTCTACTTCTATGAGGTTCACTTTTTTTATATTTCACATATAATTGAGATTTTGTAGTATTTGCCTTTCTGTGGTTGACTTATTTCACTTAGAATAATTTCTTCCAGGTTTATCCACATTGTCACAAATGACAGGGTTTCTTTCCTTTTTTGAGGATGAATAGTATTTCGTTGTCTATGTGTGTGTTTGTGTGTGTACTTATGTGTATCACATTTCCTTTATCCATTCTTCCATCTACAGAAACTTAGATTGATACCATATCTTGGCTATCATAAATAATGCTACAATGAGCATGGTACTGTAGTTATCTCTTCCAGATACTGATTTTATTTCCTTTGGGTATATATCCAGCAGTGGGATTGTTAGATCATATGATTGTTCTGTTTTTAATTTTTTGTGGACACCTCATACTGTTTTCCATAATGACTGCTACCACTTTATATTCCCACCAACAGTGTTCAAGGGCTCCCTTTTTTCTAATACTTCACCAATACTTGTTCTAGTTCATCTTTTTGATAGTAGCTATTCTTTAACAGGTGTGAGGTGACATCTCGTAGTGGTTGTGATTTGCATTTCCCTGTTGGTTAGTAATGTTGAGCATTTTTCATGCACCTGATAGACATTTTTATGTCTTACTTTGAGATATGTCTATCCAGGCCCTCTGCACATTTTAAAATCAGGTTACTTTTTTTTTCTTGTTATTGAATTATTTAAGTTCCTTATGTATTTTGAATATTAACCCCTTACCAGATATATGATTTGCAAATATTTTTTCTTATTTCATAGGTTGTCTCTTTACTCTGTTGGTTGTTTATTCACTGTGCAGAAGCTGTTTAGTTTAATAAAATCTCATTTGTCTATTTTTATTTTTGTTGGCTATATTTTTGGGGTCATATCCAAAAAAACCGATTCCCAAATCAATGTCAAGAACCTTTCTCCCTGTGTATTATTTTAGTAGTTTTACATTTAAGTCTCTAATCCATTTGAGTAGATTTTTATATATGATGTGAAATAAGAGTCCAATTTTATTTTTCTGCATGTGGATATCAAGTTTTCCCAACAACATTATTTGGGAGATTATTTTTTCTCTATTATGTATCATGACATTTTCGTAGAAGAAAAATTGTTCATAAATGCATGGGTTTATTTCTTGGATTTCTTTTCTGTTCCATTGGTCTATATGTTGGTTTTTATGCCATTACCATTCTACCTTGATTACTGAAGCTTTGTAGTATTTTTTGAAATCAGGAAGTGTAATGCCTCCAGATTTTTTGTTCTTGATCAAAATTGCTTTGACTATTCTGGGTCTCTTGTGGTTTCATAAGAATTTCAGAATTGTTTTTTATATTTCTGTGAAAAATGGCACTGGAATTTGGTAGAGATTGCATTGAATCTTCAGATTACTTTGAGTAATATGGACATTTTAACAATATTATCTCAATTATGATCATAGGATATCTTTCCATTTATTTGCATCTGCATTTTTTTTGTCATTAATGTTATATTAGTCTGTTTCTGTTGCTTGTAACAAAATACCCAGAACTGGATAATTTATAAGAAAACAAAGTATATTACCTACAGTTTCAGAGGCTGGGAAGTCCAAAGTCCGGGGAACACATCTTGGTGAGGGTCTTCTTGGGTGGTGGCTTTAGAACAATGCAGGGATCTCACATAGCACAAAATCGTGGAGCAGAGAGAAAGAGACTGTCATGTGTTCCCCTTTTAAAGCTCTCAGAACCACTCCTCTGATCACCATTTTTAATCTATTCACAACAGCATGGCCCTACAATCTAATTACCTCTTCAAGGTCCCAAGTTTCAATTGCCATAATAGGATTTCCCACCCTGTCAGCATTGTCACAGCTGGGAATAAGATTGGGGGCACACAATTCAATCCACTGAAAATGTTTTGTGATGTTTAGTGTACAGGTCTTTCACCTCCTAGTTTAAATTTATTCTGAAGTAATTTATTCTTATTGATGCTTTTATAAAAGGGATTGCTTCCTTAGTTGTTTTTTTTCTGGGGGGGGTAATTCATGGTTAGCATATAGAAATGCAACTTATTTTTTATGTTAATTTTGTATTCTGCAGTTTTACTAAATTTATTTATTAGTTCTAACATTTTTTTTGCTGGAGCCTTTTGTGTTTTCTATGTATAGGATCATGTCATTTTCAAATACTCTTTATCAACAAGAGTAATGTAAATTTCATAGTCTAAACACTAATTTAATATAATAAAAACTGATTAAAATAATTTAGCTTTCTCTATCTTTACCTATTTAATCAAATCAAATTTAATATATTTTTAGAATAAGTGAAAAGTTGAATCTAATAGGTATAGCCTTGTAACCAAGGGCACTCTAAGCTATTGTGTAACATTTTTTAAGGAAAATGAAAATATGCATTTATTCAATATTAGTGTTTTTTAAATTTGTCAAAATAATTTTTGAAAATATTTGTGATAAATTATTCAATATTGAATTTGATTATTTCTTAAAGTGTTTTTTAAATTTTTCAAAATAATTTTTGAAAATATTTGTGATAAATTATTCAATATTGAATTTGATTATTTCTTAAATTTTATTCTTGTGGGAGGCACACTTGAACTAAATAAATAACGTATGCCATGCTTCTTTGTATTTAAATGGCATCAATTAAAATCTCCAATAATTATTTCTATAGCCAGATTCTATGCTAGACTCATGTAACTATTACTTTGTCTTTATTATTAGAAAAAAATCTTTGCTTTCTTAGAATTAACTAATTACCTGTCATTGTTCTATTGCACATAGAAATGTATTTTTTCACAGCTTCATTTGCTACAACTATACAAAAGTTTAATTACTTTGCTTCTTAAGGAATAGCAAAATCGTGCCAATTTTGAGACACTTCATTAAATAAAAATTTCAAGAAAAAGATACATTCAAATGATTTATTTCAATATATAATATACATGAACATTTTGAATACTATAAAAAATGAGACAAAAATAATAGAGCTTTTATCTATTTCTGTTTCTCTTTCATTGATTGACTTGGGCACAGATTATGCCGTTATATCACAGGAAAGAAATAAGTAAAATAGAAAAAAAAAAAATAGATGTGAATAAGATAATAGGGGCCGACCCCATGGCTCACTCGGGAAAGTGCAGTGCTGGGAGCACAGCAGCGCTCCCGCTGCGGGTTCAGATCCTATATAGGGATGGCTGGTGCACTCACTGGCTGAGCGCGGTGTGGGCGACACCAAACCAAGGGTTGCGATCCCCTTACCGGTCACAAAAAAAATAAATAAATTTAAAAAATAAGATAATAGGATTTGTTCTAAGTTTTCTCTATTTTATGTTACTTTCCCAAACAAAATTAAAAACATTGAAGACCTATTATGCTAAATATATATTCAGTGCTTAATTTTTTGTTTGTTTGAGATAGTCAGTATTCATTGAAAAATGTATATTTCTTTCAGGCCCTCTACTGTTTCTGGGGAAAGCAAAAAAGGCACAATGCTATCTTTGCTTTCAAAATTTTCTTAGTTTAATGATAACAGAATATTGCATGTTATAGTGATTTTTATACCATCTATGTAGAAAGACCAGTTTGCACCAGTAATGCTAGACAAATGAAATCAAAGAAGACATAAAATAAGACTCAATATTCATTTATATTGCTATACATATATATGAGTATAAATTACAACTATACTCATTTAGAGTCATATGTTGGGCATAACTTTGCGCGCATGCGCCCTGACGTGCACGGGCGCCATTTCATGCGCTC
>NW_007734524.1:58668-65061 GCF_000696425.1 Galeopterus variegatus | reverse complement strand
GGCCTCTGGCTCAGGGAGGCCCGACAGTCATATACATAAAATAAAGCTCTAAAATCTATGGGAGAAATAAAGAATATGTATATCAATATATAAATATAATATATATGTCTATACACATGAGGGTACTTCAAAAAGTTTATGGAAATATTCAGATTATTTTTAATAATATTTTTACATGAACTTTTTGAAGTACCCTTGCATATGATTACATTACCATAATGATTAATAGCTACTATATATAAAGATATAGTTAGTCAATACTATCTATCAAGGTAGCATTTAAGTGTAGTAAATAGTCTGGTGTACATAAGAAAAAGAAAAAAATAATTTTTGTTTGTTTTCAATTGCATTCCTGATATTTAAGTTTATTTTCTGGCTAAGTGTATATAGTAAATGTAGGTATTTGGGAGGACTGAAAATTGCCTTGAATTAAAATATAAAATGTTTACACATGATATGTTACATAGAATTATTATGTAAAATAGTTCTATGTATGTACCCACATTTGCAGTAATTTTCTGTTATCAATATTAGTCCTTTATGAAATAAAAGTGGTTACAGATAAAACTAATATTTAATGTTTAATATAATCACCTTTGGAATATATAAGTATTTAAATTCAACTTTTAGGTGAATATTCAGGTTAGAATTTACATAAGATATTCCCTCTTCTTTTTTCTCATTTTAAAATTTTTAACTATTGAGTTCAAAAGAATTTTAAAGTCTAATATCTTCATGGATATGTGTTTAAAACATATTATAATACTTTGCAATGTAAGTAATGGGAAGGAAACTTTGTTTTCTTTTAAAGAGTTTTCTAAAACACCAGGAAAGGAATATTCATTTTACTAAATTGTCCTTTTTCTCCCCAGATTAAACAATTTAATTTCCATTGTTTTCTTTTTCAAATAACATGCCAATAATACAATTAGAAAAAGGTTTTAATTATTGCTCTTTCAACATTCTTTTTCCTTTCTGGTACTGAGATGTCACTATCTTGTATTAGTTAGGGTGATTTTAGATGCAAAAATGGAACAGATTATGGTTAGCCCATTTATGTTGAAAGAAAGGCATGTGAACTCTCACAGGCTCCGTGATGACATAAAGGAAACAGATTCTTCTGTATTATTGGCTTGCTGCCTAGTGTCCATTTCATTCAAGGATGTTGCTTTCTTTTTTGTTTTGATAACTTATGAACAATGGCAATTATAATTCACAGTAATTTTAACCAATGGCATTTAGGTTAATCTGCTTCCTTGTTGATATAATTTTGTAAAGAGAGAATCACTCCCTATGGCTTCTTTCCCTGAAACCTCCTGCAAGACTGACTGACTTATTTTATTGCTGAAGTTGATATAAGCCCACCCCTCCTTATTAATTTATTCATTAAATATCATTCATTAAGCTCTAGGTTCTATTATTTAAGCTGAAAATATGAAAGTAACAAAGGAAAATTTCTGGTTTATGGAGCTTGCACTGTATTGAGAAAACTAAATGATTTTAAAAGATGTATAATATAATGTCAGGGAGTGGAATAAAGAGAGAGAGAGAGAGGTATTCTAAAGTAATAAGCATAAGTGGTGCTTTTTGGGATAGTGTTCTCATGGATGAACCCTCTGAGAAATTGATCTTTGATTAGAGACCCTATAGGGTCAAGTGAACCATTAAGAGGAACATTCCTTAACTGTTGTTGTCCACTCTGAGGTAAACAACTCTGGGGACTTCTTACTTCACAGGTAACCAAAAGATAAATTAAGTTCACACAGGTCTCTGCACAATTAAAGAACTCAGGAAGACATTTCTGATCCCCCTTTGAAGTTCCAAATACTTAGAAAGTGATCAAGACACTCATTTCACTTTACAAGAAACACAATGCTGGGCTCTACCTTGAGCTTTTACCTTTTTTACTAGCCCCAGGCTACAGGCCTTGTTGAGTGCTAGAATGGCTTGCTTAACCAAATGTAAATTCCATTTAATAAAATATGGCCAATTTCAATCATCAGTCAAATAGCACAGGTAAATTTTAATAAAAAATCTGACTCTATATTAGATGCTTGACTGTTGACAACTTTCAATCACCACTCTTCTCGCTTTAATTCTTGCCCCACAACTGGGCAAACAAACAGAAAAGCTCCATGCTCCTTTTCTTTCTCTGCATTGACAGAACGTTCAAACCACTCAAGCCCTGCTTATTGTAAAAATGCTAACTTCACTCTCACAACTTAATTTCAAGAAAACTCAAGCCAGTATTCTTTATCTGCTCCTTCAAACTATTTTTCAGACCTGCTTAAGATCCTGATCTGGTTTCCCCAGAAAGTGATTTGTAAGTAACAAATCACTTTGTTTTCTCTTGGTGTATGTGTGGGATCATCCCGAACTAGTCTTGGGTGGAAAGTTCATCCTGTATGTGTAGCATGACTGGCTTTGTCAGTTTGGGTTGCTATAAAAAAATACCATAAGACTGGGTATTTCTGACAAATCTGAAGGGTGAAAAGTTCAAGACCAAGGAGCTGGCTGATTCAGTTCCTAGTGAGGACCCTTTTGGTTTGAAGATGAATGCCTTCCTGGAGTGTTTGCCCATGTTTTCTTTAAGAAGTTTTAATGTTTCAGGATGTATATTTAATTCTTTAATCCATTTTGAGTTGATTTTGGTATATGGTGAGAGGTATGGGTCTAGTTTCATTCTCCTACATATGAATATCCAGTTTTCCTAGCATCATTTGCTGAAGAGGCAGTCTCTTCCCCAGTGTGTAGACTTGGTGCCTTTGTGAAAGATCAGAAGGCTGTAGGTGTATGGGTTGATTTCTGGGTTGTCTATTCTATTCCATTGATCCATGTCTGTTTGTATGCCAGTACCATGCTGTTTTGGCTATTATAGCTTTGTAATATAGTTTAAAGTCAGGTAGTGTTATGCCTCTGCAAATGAGGAGTGGGTATAGACTTCATGAATATGCCCCCCAAATCACAGGCAATCAAAGGAAAAATAAATAAATGGGATTATATCAAAACAAAAAGTTTCTGCACAGCAAAAGAAACAATCAACAGAGTGAAAAGGACAACCAAAAGAGTGGCGGCAAATATTTGCAAAATATACATCTGACAAAGGATTAATATCCAGAATATACAAGGAAGACAAAAAACTTTACAGCAAAAAAAAAAAAAATCAAATTAAAAAATAGGCAAAGGAGCTGAATAGTCATTTCTCAAAGGAAGATATACAAATGGCCAACAGACACATGAAAAAAATGCTCAAAATCACTCAGCATTTGGGAAATGCAAATCAAAACCCCTTTGAAATACCATCTCACTCCAGTTAGGATGGCTAATATCCAAAAGGCTGAGAATGATAAATGCTGATGAGGTTGTGGAGCAAAAGGAACTCTCATGCCCTGTTGGTGGTACTGCAAAATGGTGCAGTCTTTATGGAAAATGGTTTGGAGTTTCCTGGAAGAGTTACAGATAGATCCACCACATGACCTAGCTATTCCACTGCTGGGAATATACCCAGAGGAATGGCTGAATCATCATGCTGAAGGGATAACTGTACTTCCATGTTTATTGCAGCACTATTAACAATAGCCAAGAGTTGGAACCAGCCCAAATGTCCATCATCAGATGAGTAGATAAGGAAAATGTGGTATATCTATATAATGGAATGCTATTCTGCTATAAAAAGGAATGAAATACTATCATTCGCAACAACATGGATGGGCTTAGAGACAATTTTAGTAAGTTAAAAAAGTCAGGCACAGAAAGAGAAATACCATGTGTTCTCACTTATTCGTGGGAGCTAAAAATAAATATATAAATAAATAAACATAAAACAAGTGGCGGGAAAGACGACAAAACAATCATAGCAATTCCTTGAACTTGTTAAGACAAGTGAACAGATATGATGTAGTGGGGGAGGGTGGAGAGAGGGAAGGGGAAAAGGGAATGGGTAAAGGGACATGAAAATCAAGTACAATGTATATTGAGAAGTTAAAGTAAAAATAAATAAATAAATAAATAAATAAAAATAAATATGAATGCCTTCTTGCCATATCCCAATACAGCAGTTAGAGAGAGAGGAAGCAAACTTTCTCCTGCTTCTTAAAAGGGCACTAATGCCAACATAAGTGCTCCATCTTTATGACCTAATTTTGTCCCAAAGGCCCCATCTCTAAATACCAAAACATTGGGGATAGGGTTTCAACATATGAATCTGAGTGGTATACAAATATTTAGTCCATAGCAGTTACCCAAGAATAAACATATATATTAAACAGACTTTATTATAATTTTCTCTACCACGTTTTCCAAAAATAGGTTATACACCTCTTTCTCTTATTCAATTTTGACTTATGAAAAAATATGCCATTTCTTTACATTGATATTGATATAATAGATCTTTAAATATGTCGATATACCTTTTGCTATTAAAAAAAAACAGTATTTACACTTTGAATTGCTTACAGCATGAATATTAAAATTTTTCAATAATTTGACATTTCTCAGGTTATTTAATTTTGTCATACTTTGTGTACCTTGAAAATTTGTTAGAACATACTCTGTAGAAATTCTTATATTTTAAACTAATTTTCTGTAAAATTACTGAATACTTTTTCTGTTTTCTTATTTGAAGTTCATTTATGATCTATAATGAACAAAACTTTTATAAAGTCTTCAGAAATCATAATTATTTTATAATTATTTTTGAGTTTACAAAATATGAATAGTTTCAAAATAGGATCCCCGGTGTATTTTAAATGTATAAATAAAAATCAGGCGAGTTGACCATATGTAAATTTTGCTGCACAATAAATTTTTCTTACATATTATTATTCAGTAAAGAGTATTTTCCCACTTTAACATTCTTAAGGAAATCTAACCTAAATTTGCATATTTTAAATAAAGTTAAGTGAGATTGTAATGCTGGTTACACTACCAGTTTATTTCAAGTAGTTCAACAACTTAGGTAAATAGCTAAGATAAATCACATGACCAAGTGAAATTTGAGTTTTGTTCTTTGCTTTGTTTGCCTGGCTTTATGCAATTGTTCGTTTACAACATTCTGGGCAATCACTCCTTTCAATTCAGGTGTATGCTCCCATCTTTCAGTAGAGACTGTCCGCAGATTTTCATGTACAAAAATATGGCCACAGGTCAAGATGGTAGTTATGCACTACTGGAAAGCTGTATTACCATAGGGCCATAATTATTTCAGCCATCATTCAACACCTTTGCTGAAAAAAGAAAAGAAACACTTGATATAGTAATCACATAACGAAATTAGTGTACAATCATAAAATATATTGTTATTACATTTTAACTTTTATATTGTCCTCACTCCTCTTTGTCATTTCTAAAGTAGGAGACATATTTGGAGGTGCATCTCAAAGTAAAGACTCAAATTGTGGTGAATCTAGTGATAATGACAATGACCAGAGAGAGAGAAAAATTTTAAATGTATTACTTTAATACTACTTTAAATAAAATATTCATTGTTTGTAGACTATTGTTTGTAGACTATTTAATAATTTAGTGGCTACTTAATTTCTAACTTGACAACAGTTCTGTACTATAAGTCCATCAGAAAACTTAATGTATTCAATATATATTAATATCTGAGTATGATTATGCAAAGTATTTTTTTTAAAGTAATATAAAAATAAAAATTTCTGGGGCCGGCCCGGTGGTGCACTGTTACAGTGCGCCACTTGGGAGCGCAACGGCGCTCCCGCCGAGGGTTCGGATCCCACATACAGACCGGCCGCTCACTGGCTGAGCGAGGTGCGGGTGCAACGCGGAGGGTTGTGATCCTGCTGCCGGTCCTGGTCCGGTATGGGCGCGACACTGAGGGTTGCGATCCATTGCCGGTCACGAAAAAAGACAAAAAGGGAAAAAAAAATAAATAAAAAAATTAAAAAAATAAAAATTTCTGAACATATGTTGATAAATCATTTGTCTATCATTTCAGATGGAAAATAGATTTTTAAAGGTTAAAGGCATAAGGCATGATGATTTCTCCTACATTTTTCATAATTATTTTACTTTAAAATTGTATGCTTTTCCTTCTGATCTTTCCCAAAACAAACAAACAAAAAAGAAATAAAAATTGACAACATAAAACAACAGTTCAGATAGCAAAATATAAAAAAAAAACAACAACATCCTTTGCGAGTTAGGGTAAGGGATTTGGCAACACAAAACCCAATGACGTTTCCCAGATGAAATGTTGACTTTTAGAGACTACCTTGATGAAACCTGTATTTTTCTAGGAGCCTACATGCTTCAGTAAGTAGGGTAAGTAGGTCCTGGGTGTGTGCGTGCATGTGTGTGTGTGTGTGTGCGTGTGTGTGTGTGTGTGTGTGTGTTTATACACACACACATATATATACACAAACACACACA
>NW_007734524.1:57089-58076 GCF_000696425.1 Galeopterus variegatus | reverse complement strand
GTGTGTGTGTGTGTGTGTGTGTGTTTATACACACACACATATATATACACAAACACACACATATATATTTTAATCCTCCCAGAATTTATTAAATTTGGTATTGCCATTCACATTTAGCTCTGTAAAAACAGATGTTTAGGAACATTAATAGCCATTGCTTTTTAAGAACATTCTCAAAGTAACAAAATTTCAACTGAGTACAGGAGTGTAAGGATTGGAATTCAGAGCTTCTGAGGTTTCTGACAGCTTACCTGCATCCCAGGTGTACCTACTTGCTCTGTGAGGACCCAGGTTTTCTCTGGTGTACTTATCAAGCACCTTGGTTTGCCTGGCTTCACTAGCCCTAGTCAATTTCCTATCTATTTCCTAATTTATCACACATTTTAACATGATAAGTGACTTATATGTCCTGACCCAGAAACTCCTTCTGAGAATTGACTCAATAAATGGCTGGATCAGTTCTGTCCATATATACAAGGGGGAGTCTTCAAAAAGTTCATGGAAAGATTCATATTCTCTTTTAATTTCATTTTTCCACAATGTATCTTTGTATCTCTAGTTTTGCTCATGCCCACCATGCCTAACCTTAACCTACCACCAGCACATCCCCAAAAGGCTAGCGCTAGCACTAAACACACAGCATGAACTGTTGTCATATCATTGTTTTGTCTTATTTTGAAGGAAACTGTATTTTGAAGAAAAATAAAAACACTTAAAAACGTTTCAAATGTAGTATAATGGGTCCCTATTCATTCTTCACCTTGATTCACAAGTTAGCATTTTGCCACATTTATTTACTCTTTATCTCTCTTTCCATTGGTACTCCACACAACATTGAGAGCAAAACTACAGTTGAATTATGGGGACAGAACCATTTTGTTACTCCTAAAAATTACTTTCTCTGACAAAAAAACGTTAAGCCTCTCTCAAACAGAATTTTATTCTTGTATACAAATCTCTACAAGCTGTTTGTCATTTTTGAAATGT
>NW_007734524.1:55659-56862 GCF_000696425.1 Galeopterus variegatus | reverse complement strand
GTAAAAAAGTAGCCGAACTATGTTTGAAAAGTTAAGTCTAAAACATAGAATCAAGATGATAATTACTTAGCTGAGAAGATTATGTTCAATTTAAATAAATGTCCCATTGCTTTTATTTCTTTTATATAACGTGTAGCAATTATTTTTTAAACAGACAATAGGTAACAAACTTTTACAGACCTATTTAAAAAGAGGTAAAATTTAAATTACTACACTGAGATTGACTAGTGGAAAATGTTGCCCTTGTTTTCACTGATGCTTTCTTTGAATCCTAGAGTGATCTGTTTTCTTTCTAAAGAAAATACAGTTAATGGCCTTATGTTGGAACCTAAGCACAAAATAAAAAGGTAAATAAAACTGAAATGTTGCACTTGCCTCTGGACTACTTATATATCAGCAATCCAGATTTATTTCCAACTGGGTTCGGGTGTATTTAAAAATAAATAAGGCAAGAATTCATCTTGCATTGAGTCTCTTCATCCTCCAAGGAACTGCAAGAATATAGGGACTCTGAAAATTACTTGGAAAAAAATTATGATTAAACAATCAAGAATAGCTGATTAATGGCTCATATTTTTTTTCAGAAGTAAATAACTTAAAACTAAATATAATTTTCCAAACTTCTCATTGTGTTTACATGGGAAACAAAAAGTGTGCAGTGACAGAACAATTAAACTATACATTTGTAGAGAGCGAGGTGGTTACAGGGTAGCTAGAGACAATTATATTGACTTCATTCTCTTCAAAATAGTCAGCTGGAAAATTAGCAAAATGTTTGGGAACATTTCTCAGGGGCAAAATTCAGCTACAAAAATAACCACAGGTTGAATTAAATAGCAAATTAATAGAAAATTAGTGCCAATGGATGGTGATAATTCATTATAGAGAAACATATTACTGGTTTGCTTAATATTTTTTATTGGAGTCTTCATAGTTCTTATCAAAAAATTACCTAGTATAGAAAAAAACTACACAAGAAAAGTGTGAATAAGAAACAAATATGATAATTTTAAGATCCTCATCCCAGTGTTTTGAAAGATGTGAAAGGTATTTTGACATACTCCTCAAGTATGCATTTTAATTCCAAAGACATTTAGTTAGAGATTTATTCTATCATGCACTCACAAAGTGCAAATATATAGGTATGTATGGGGGTACGTATGTGTATGTGTACTCGTGCACATACAAATAGTTTCATTTTAT
>NW_007734524.1:52302-55485 GCF_000696425.1 Galeopterus variegatus | reverse complement strand
AAAATAACCACAGGTTGAATTAAATAGCAAATTAATAGAAAATTAGTGCCAATGGATGGTGATAATTCATTATAGAGAAACATATTACTGGTTTGCTTAATATTTTTTATTGGAGTCTTCATAGTTCTTATCAAAAAATTACCTAGTATAGAAAAAAACTACACAAGAAAAGTGTGAATAAGAAACAAATATGATAATTTTAAGATCCTCATCCCAGTGTTTTGAAAGATGTGAAAGGTATTTTGGCATACTCCTCAAGTATGCATTTTAATTCCAAAGACATTTAGTTAGAGATTTATTCTATCATGCACTCACAAAGTGCAAATATATATGTATGTATGGGGGTACGTATGTGTATGTGTACTCGTGCACATACAAATAGTTTCATTTTATTTAATGATTGAATGCAACATAATGTAAATATTTCAAGCAGTGTATACATACATCTTATTCCTAAGTTAAAAAAAATCTTGCCATCAAATTAAATTCAGTATTTTCCCCTTTTGATGTACATATTTTTAGTATCATGAACTAGCAAGACTGGATTTAACAGAAACAAGAAAGTAGAATTTAGGATACTGAATGAATCAAGAAAAGTATACATGTCAAAATGGAGAGTGCAGGGTGGGTGATTAAAAGAGCAGGTGTGATTCATTGGTGTACTGGAGCTGGTTTGTACCAGTTTGTGAGAACCAGTTTTTCAACTCTCTTTCTATCTCAGTGTTCAGTGGCTTTACCCATGATAGCTCAAAAATGGCCCTGGTGAAAGCATTGGCACCAGGGATATCAACAAATGTAAAATCAGGGATCTTTCCAGGCCATCCTCCATGGCCATATCAGACAGCTGATTGCTGAATACTCACCTGCACACCACTGGTTCAATCCTGACTCTGTCTTTTATTTGTTTACTTATGTTTTTTAATTGAAACATAATTGATTGTACATATCTGTGGGGTACAGTGTTGAATATCAACATCTGTGTGCAATATGTGATGCTCAAATCAGGATAATTAGTATATTAACATTACATGATGTAATCTTTTTTGCAGCCCTTTACCGGTTTCCCGCTAACATCCCCTCCCTCTCTCCCTTTCCCACCTCTGGTGGTCTCAGTTCCGTTCTTTCCTTTTGAAAGTTCGATGAATTATTTTAACTGTTGTATCTTTTTTCTTTTTTTCTTTGTTTTTTTAGCTCCAAATTATGAGGGAGGACTTGTGGTATTTTTCTTTCTGTTTCTGGCTTATTACACTTAATGTAATTATCTCTAATTCATGCATCTGTTGATGTACATATAGGTTAGTTCCAACTCTTGGCTACTGTAAATAGAGCTGTGATAAACATGGGAGTGCCGGTATCCCTTCAATATAATGATTTTCATTCCTTTGAGTATATACCCAGCAGTGGGATTGCTGGATCATATGGCAGTTCTATCTGTAGTTGCTTGAGGAAACTTTATATTGTTTCCCCTAATGGCTTCACTAATTTATAGTCCCACCAACAGTGTAGGAGTGTTCCCCTTTCTCTGCATCCTCCTCAGTGTTTATTATTCTCTCTTTTTTTTGATAACGGCCAGTCTAATGGGATGAGATGATATCTCCGTGTGGTTTTGATTTGCATTCCCTGATGCTTAGTGATTTTGAACATTTTCATGTGTCTATTGGCCATTTGTATAACTTCTTTGAGAAATGTCTATTTAGCTCCTTTGTCAATTTTTTAATTGGATTACTTGATTTTTTTTACTGTTAAGTTACTTTATTTCCTTATACATTCTGGATATTAATCCCTTATTGGATGCATAGTTTGCAACTATTTTCTCCCATTCTGTAGGTTGTCTTTTTTTCTCTGTTCATTGTTTATTTTTGTTGTGCAGAGGCTTTTTAGTTTGATATAATCCCATTTATTTATTTTCATTTTTTGCCTGTGCTTTTAGGGTCTTATACATAAACTCTTTGCTTAGTTCTACTGCCCACAGTATTCCCCCTGTGTTTTCTAAAGACAGACATAGGCTAATGATGAAGGGATAGAAAAAGGTACACCACACAAATGGTAACCCAAAATAAGTAGGATTAGCTATTCTTACATAGACTTTGAACCAAAAACCATGAAAAGAAGCAAAGAAAGCCATTATATAATGATAAAGGGATCATTATATAATGATAAAGGGATCTATCCAGCAAGATAACATAACAGTCATAAATATATATATATAAATATATATACCCAAACCTATAGCACCCAGATATATAAAGAACACTATTAGGCCTAATGAGACAGACCCCAATGCAATAATAGTGGGGGACCTGAGCACCCCTCTCTCAGCATTGGACAGATCACCCAGGCAACAAATCAATAGACAAAAACAGGACTTAAACTATACTTTAGACAAATTGGACCTGGTGGATATCAACAGAACATTTCATCCAACAACGACAGAATATACTTTCTTCTCATCAACATATGGACCATTCTCCAGGATAGAGCACATATTAGGTCACAAATCAAGTCTCAAAAAATTTTGGAAAACTGAATTAATTTCAAGTATCTTTTCAGGATGCAATGAATTAAAACTGGAAATCAATAACAGTGGAACTCTGGGACTGTGCAAATACATGAAAATTAAGCAACATGCTCCTGAACGACCTATGGATAGAGGAAGAAATAAAACAGGAAATCAAAAACCTTTTTGAAACTAGTGAAAATAAGACACTTCATACCAAAACTTGTTGGATACCACAAAAACTCTAGTAAGAAGGAAGTTTATTGTAATAAATGCTTACATCAAAAGAACAGAAATACTTTAAATAAACAGCCTAATGTTATACCTCAAAGAACGAGAACAAGAACAATCCAATTAGTAGATGGAGAGAAATAGTTAAGCTCAGAGCATAACTAAATGGAATAGAGACCCCAAAATGATGAAAAGGTCAATGAAATAAATAGTTGATTTTTTGAGAAGATAAACAAAATAGACAAACTATTAGCTAGGCTAACTAAAACAAAAACAAAAACAAAAAGAAAGAATATCCAAATAACAAAAATTAGAAATGAAAAAGGAGGCATTACAACTGATACCACAGAAATACAAAGGATTGTTAGAGATGATTATAAACAACTATATGCCCACAAATTTGAAAACCTAGAGGAAATGGATAAATTTCTGGACACATACAAACTACCAAGACT
>NW_007734524.1:45945-51343 GCF_000696425.1 Galeopterus variegatus | reverse complement strand
TGAATAGAAAGACTTCAAATAAACAACCTAACATCACCCCTCAAAGAACTTGAAAAAATAACAACAATCCAATCCTAAAGGTAGTATATGGAAAGAAATCATTAAGATAAGAGCAGAACTAAATGACATAGAGACACAAAAAACAATAGAAAAGACCAGCAAAACAAATAGTTGATTTTTTGAGAAGATAAACAAAATAGACAAAATATTAGCTAGGCTAACTAAAACAAAAACAAAAACAAAAAGAAAGAATATCCAAATAACAAAAATTAGAAATGAAAAAGGAGGCATTACAACTGATACCACAGAAATACAAAGGATTATTAGAGATGATTATAAACAACTATAAGTCCACAAATTTGAAAACCTAGAGGAAATGGATAAATTTCTGGACACATACAAACTACCAAGACTGAATCAAGAAGAAAATAGAAAACATGCACAGACCAATAACAAGGAAAAAGATTTAAGCGGTCTCCCAACAAAGAAAAGCCCAGGACCAGATGGCTTTACTGCTGAATTCTGCCAAACCTTGAAAGAGAAATTAATACGAATTCTCTTCAAATTGCTCCAAAAAATTAAAATAGAGGCCATTCTCCCAAACTCATTCTATAACTCCATCATCATATTTATACTGAAACCAGACAAAGATACAAGAAAAACAAAAACAAAAATAAAACAAAACAAAACAAACAGAAAGCTAGAGACAATATCTCTCATAAACATTGACACAAATATCCTCAACAGATATTAGCAAATGGAATACAACAACACATCAAAAAGTTTACACAACATGATCATGTGAGATTCATCCCAGGGATAAAAGTATGATGCAATATATGCAATTTAATAAATGCCACATCAACAAAATCAAGAACAAACAATATCTGATTATCTCAATAGACAAACAAAAAAAACATTTGACAAAATTCAACATCCCTTCATGATAAAGATTCTCAGCAAATTAGGTATAGAAGGAAAGTATCTCAACAAGAAAAGCCATATATGACAAACTCACCATCAACACCATAAGAACAGGAAAAGACAAGGATGCTTGCTCTACTATTTAACATAGTGTAGGAAGTACTAGACAAAGTAATCAGACAAGAAAAATAAATAAAGGGCATCCAGATTGGAAAAGATAAAGTCGAACTGTCTTATTTTGCAGATGACATAATCCTATATATAGAAAACCTAAAGACAACAGAAAAACTCTTAGAGCTTATAAACAATTTCAATGAAATTGCAGGTTACAAAATCGACACACAAATATAAGTAGCAGTTATATACTCCAATAAAAAAGTAGTAGAAAAAAAATTCAAGAAAGCAAGCCCATTTACAGTAGTTACCAAAAAAATAAAATAGTAATAAATTTAACCAAGGAGGTGAAAGAGCTCTACAATGAGAACTACAAGTCACTTCGGAAAGAAATTAAAGAGGATACAAAAAGATGGAAAGACATTCCATGCTCTTGGACTGGAAGAATTAATTTTGTGAAAATGTCCATACTACCCAAAGTGAGCTACAAATTCCTAAATCCCCATCAAAATACTAATGACATCCTTCACAGAAATAGAAAAAAAAAAAATCCTAACATTTATATGGAATAAAAAATGACCCTGGATAGCCAAAGCAATCCTGAGCAAAAAAATAAAATAAAATAAAATAAAGCCAGAAGCATAACACTGTCTGACTTCAAATTCTAATACAAAGGTCTAGTAACTATAACAACATGGCACTGGCATAACAACAGACACTTGGCACAATGGAACAGAATAGAGAACACAAAAATCACCCCTTATACTTACAACCAATTGATCTTTGACCAAGTCACCAAGGACATACATTTGGGAAAAGACTGCCTCGTCAATAAATGATGCTGGGAAAACTGGACATCCACATGTAGAAGAATGAAACTAGAACTGTACTTCTTGCCGTATACCAAAATCAACTGAAAATGGATGAAAGACTTAAATAAAGATCTGAAAATCTGTCTCTTTTTAGTATGGAATTGGTACTAATTATATTTTACCATTCTCTATATCAAATTTATCACTTACAAAATTAAAATAGCAATACCTGTGTTAAAGCAATGTTGGGGGAATTGAAGTAGATACTATTTTTTNATTAGAGATGATTATAAACAACTATAAGTCCACAAATTTGAAAACCTAGAGGAAATGGATAAATTTCTGGACACATACAAACTACCAAGACTGAATCAAGAAGAAAATAGAAAACATGCACAGACCAATAACAAGGAAAAAGATTTAAGCGGTCTCCCAACAAAGAAAAGCCCAGGACCAGATGGCTTTACTGCTGAATTCTGCCAAACCTTGAAAGAGAAATTAATACGAATTCTCTTCAAATTGCTCCAAAAAATTAAAATAGAGGCCATTCTCCCAAACTCATTCTATAACTCCATCATCATATTTATACTGAAACCAGACAAAGATACAAGAAAAACAAAAACAAAAATAAAACAAAACAAAACAAACAGAAAGCTAGAGACAATATCTCTCATAAACATTGACACAAATATCCTCAACAGATATTAGCAAATGGAATACAACAACACATCAAAAAGTTTACACAACATGATCATGTGAGATTCATCCCAGGGATAAAAGTATGATGCAATATATGCAATTTAATAAATGCCACATCAACAAAATCAAGAACAAACAATATCTGATTATCTCAATAGACAAACAAAAAAAAATTTGACAAAATTCAACATCCCTTCATGATAAAGATTCTCAGCAAATTAGGTATAGAAGGAAAGTATCTCAACAAGAAAAGCCATATATGACAAACTCACCATCAACACCATAAGAACAGGAAAAGACAAGGATGCTTGCTCTACTATTTAACATAGTGTAGGAAGTACTAGACAAAGTAATCAGACAAGAAAAATAAATAAAGGGCATCCAGATTGGAAAAGATAAAGTCGAACTGTCTTATTTTGCAGATTTAACATAGTGTAGGAAGTACTAGACAAAGTAATCAGACAAGAAAAATAAATAAAGGGCATCCAGATTGGAAAAGATAAAGTCGAACTGTCTTATTTTGCAGATTTAACATAGTGTAGGAAGTACTAGACAAAGTAATCAGACAAGAAAAATAAATAAAGGGCATCCAGATTGGAAAAGATAAAGTCGAACTGTCTTATTTTGCAGATGACATAATCCTATATATAGAAAACCTAAAGACAACAGAAAAACTCTTAGAGCTTATAAACAATTTCAATGAAATTGCAGGTTACAAAATCGACACACAAATATAAGTAGCAGTTATATACTCCAATAAAAAAGTAGTAGAAAAAAAAATTCAAGAAAGCAAGCCCATTTACAGTAGTTACCAAAAAAATAAAATAGTAATAAATTTAACCAAGGAGGTGAAAGAGCTCTACAATGAGAACTACAAGTCACTTCGGAAAGAAATTAAAGAGGATACAAAAAGATGGAAAGACATTCCATGCTCTTGGACTGGAAGAATTAATTTTGTGAAAATGTCCATACTACCCAAAGTGAGCTACAAATTCCTAAATCCCCATCAAAATACCAATGACATCCTTCACAGAAATAGAAAAAAAAAAAATCCTAATATTTATATGGAATAAAAAATGACCCTGGATAGCCAAAGCAATCCTGAGCAAAAAAATAAAATAAAATAAAATAAAGCCAGAAGCATAACATTGTCTGACTTCAAATTCTAATACAAAGGTCTAGTAACTATAACAACATGGCACTGGCATAACAACAGACACTTGGCACAATGGAACAGAATAGAGAACACAAAAATCACCCCTTATACTTACAACCAATTGATCTTTGACCAAGTCACCAAGGACATACATTTGGGAAAAGACTGCCTCGTCAATAAATGATGCTGGGAAAACTGGACATCCACATGTAGAAGAATGAAACTAGAACTGTACTTCTTGCCGTATACCAAAATCAACTGAAAATGGATGAAAGACTTAAATAAAGATCTGAAAATCTGTCTCTTTTTAGTATGGAATTGGTACTAATTATATTTTACCATTCTCTATATCAAATTTATCACTTACAAAATTAAAATAGCAATACCTGTGTTAAAGCAATGTTGGGGGAATTGAAGTAGATACTATTTTTTTAAAAATCAGCTGACATTCATTTGTTGGTCAAAATGAATTAGTGATATTTGAATTTAAAAGGTCTTTGATATTGAAGAGCTCAAAAGTTTGCTGAATCTGAAGAGTATTTAGCATAAAATATTTAGAAAAATAATAAGCAGTGTTTAATTCATAAGTTTATATGAAAAGTACAGTTGCTCAACTATATGAGGGGTCTCCAAAAATTTCATTGAAGTATTTGTATTAATTCTGTTTTTCTACAAACTTTTTGAAATGCTCTCTTATATATTGCCACAATTCTAAGTATTGCCCTAAAATAAGTGCAGTATATAATACTCAACAACAGAATAAAAATAAACTTTGTAATTTAGCAGGAAGTCAAAACTTAATGGTGCTAATGAAATGCTCTAAGGATGTATACTAGAGGACCAAAAAAAGAGGGAAAAAATGGAATGACTTCTGTTGTTTATCTATGCATTCATTTTTATGAAAGGACCTTCAATGTCTACTATATGTTAGGTATCACATTAAATAGTGGTGAGGCAAAACAAAACACTGAAATTTTATAACATTAATACTAAGCTATAGCACTTGAAATATAGACAAAAATAATAGCAACCATTTTGGGGATGTTTATTATTTGCAAGACACTATTCTAAGTACCTTATACTTATTACTATTATGATCTGCATTTTACAAGCAAGAAAACAAAGACATGCAAAAATATGCAACTTCCTCAAGATTCTGCAGTTAATAAATATCACAAGAAATATTTGAACCCAGGATGTTTTGGTTCAGTAAATTTATAAGCACAATAGCATAACTTCAATCAATTAAGAAGTTGGCAAATGTTGGCTGCAATATTTAAAATACTAAGAAGAAAACAATTGAATTTAAAAAATAGAAATTAACGAATAATCAGGAACATTTTTTGCTTTTTTTAAGCAATAATTTTTAGATCCATATGTACTTGAAAGAAATAAGATTGCAAGAGAGATTACATACATCCTTTACCCAGTGTACCCCAATGGAACATCTTGCATAAATACAGTAAGACATCACACCAAAATAATCGACATGGATATCATCCACCCACTTTATTTAGATTTCATCAGTTTTACATGCACACACAGGTGTGTGTATTTATTTCTTATGTAATTTTATCACTTGTGTGGGTTTGTGTCACCACCACAGTGAAGATACAGAACAGTCCACTTACAAGGGTCCCTTGTGCTATCCTTTCATAGTCATCTCCACATCTCTACTGCCCTACCTCCTTAA